>NW_022603505.1:0-41995 GCF_008692095.1 Etheostoma spectabile
AACACTTTGGAAATAAACAAAAATGCCACTGCATACATGGAGAAAGGCTCTTGGATGGCCATCAGTAAAATCAGAAGACATTGAAGCTTTGCAAGCTTTTGCTTTGTTTTTACGTGTTTGCTGTAGCTATGGAGGACATCAGCTACGTGTCAGAGATAAACATGCCATCCATCATCCGTGCTCTTGTTTTGAAGCTACCATATAAATGGAGGGAAAGATGGCGAAACACTGCTTATGAGCTTCAGGAGAGGCATAGTTGCCAAGCAGGTTTCAGTGATATCGTCAACTTGATTGAAAGACAAGTGGCTATTGCTTCCAATCCACTCTATGGAAACATTCAGGACACATTTACTTCATCACTTAAATATAAAGAAGGAAACAAAGTCTCACAAGTACGCTTTACAGGAAAAGGAAGCAGTTTTGCTACTTCCGTCACAGCTGTCAATTCTCAACCTTAAACTCCAATGCAAAATGATAGAAACTTACCTGATGAACCAATAAGAGTGTTGTGTCTGCTGTGTGAAGAGGATCACAAATTGGAGTTGTGTCCCAAAATGGAGAAGTTGCAGCATAGTGAAAAGATTAACTTCCTGAAGGAGAAAGGTGTTGGTTTTGGGTGTTTATCTGTGGGACACATTAGCAGGGATTGTCATAGGCGTCATTCCTGCAATTTGTGTAATTTGAAACATCCTACCATCCTTCACATCCCTTCAAAGGAGAAGAAAACCAATTCCGAGGACACACAGCAGGAAGCATCAGGAAACAGACATGCAGTTTCTCCCAAGACATGTGGCCATTTAGGGGATGGAACACAGGACAGTGTCTTGGCAATTGTGCCTGTACAGATTAAGGCAAAGAAAGGCAACAAATTGCTAACCACATATGCATTCTTGGATCCTGGCAGCACAGCCACTTTCTGCTCTGAGCGACTCATGAGGGAGCTAAAGGTCAGAGGAAGGAGTGCTAAAATTCTGTTAAGGACTATGAATCAAGAAAAGCTTGTTGACAGTCATGTTATCTCAGGACTGGAGATAGCTGCCCTTAGTGATACCACCTATTTTGAGCTGCCTGAAGTGTACACCCAGTCTAAGATGCCTGTGTTGCGTGACAACATTCCACGACAGGAAGACTTAAGTGCTTGGCCACACTTAAGCTCAGTGGAAATTCCTGTAATTGATGCTGAGGTGGACCTTTAATTGGGACCAATGTTCCAAAAGTGATGGAACCATGGCAAGTGATACACAGCAATGGTGAAGGACCTTATGCCGTCAGAACCTTGCTCGGCAGGGTTATCATTGGACCTGTGAAAGGAGGCAATGAGACTGAGAGCAGCTGTCCCACTATTACAGCCAACAGAATAACCATCGCTCACAAAGAGGAATTACCGGTAAAGCAATATAACCACTTCACTCAATGAGAAGTCAGCGGATGACAAGCCAGAAACGTCCAGAGAAGATCTCAACTTTATAACAATCATGAACAGTCAGCTGAATTTAACAGTAGAAAAGAAAAGAAGAGGAAAAAGAAAAAAGGAAGGAAAGGGAGAACAAGAAGCCCAGAGAAAGCCCCACAGGAAGCTCCTGGAGGAGCAGAAGGTGGAGGAGCTAAGGCGGGAGCAGAGGCTTAGACAGGCCAAACTGGCAGAGGAGTACAAGGCGCAAAGCTGGGCAGCCATGTCTAAGCTTGATAGGGAGCTTCAGCAGATAGAGGCTCAGTACGGAGACGAGTTTGGAGATTGTGACAGTTTGTCTTTATCCCTTTTATGGTTTGTATTCTTAAACGGTCAAGGGGTGCCAGCCAGGTCTTTCTCCTGACGTCAAAGATTATTTTTCTCGGTTTGCACTGGGGAAAAGGAATCCGCTTCAGTAACCCCCGGGCACAGGACTGTAGACTGCAGTCTTTGACGTTGCAATTGCAAAGGTTGACAAAATGGTGGAGAAGCCACAGTAACTGTTTGTGTAGATGCCTCAGCAAGAGTCAGGGGGTGCAATGATGTTGTGAAACTGCGAATACTGGTCATTTCCTCTGTCAGCGTGTTTACTTTCACCGCACAGTGCGTCACTTCCCCCTCCAAATGTTGAATTACAGACACCATCGGAGAAACAACGGATTTCAGATCATTTAAAAGTTCACCATGATATTGTTTAAGGCGCCAATTTATGGTACTAGTGACTTGATTACAGATGTAATCAAATTGCTTATTCATCGTCTCCTCTAGTTCCTTTAAGTGAGCTTTATGCATTGTAGCAACGTTCTCTGAATTTTTCTCCAAGCAGCTCTCTAGCTCCTCCATGTGGCACTGATGCTCAGCTGCAGGCAGTGGACTTCCAATCTGTCCAGTCCTTTCCATTACCGGGTTTTCCTGCGGCAAGAGAATCAGTGGATCGCAAATCTCAGATGCTCCACAATCTCCATGTCCAAAAGAAAACCCTGTCCTTCCAGGATCCGTTCCTGAGGCCTCTTGGTTTATTTGTTGGTCCGTTTCTCTCTCTTAGAAAGTGTTCCAGGTCCACACTAGCATCCATTGTAGATCACGTGTCTGTCTCTTAACGTTATTTTTTGTCCTTCAGTTGAAATCAATCTGATTAACTTTCTTAAAAACACAAAACATTTTCGAGTGCCATCTGGGGTGCCATTTTTCTGTGACAGTTTTTCTTTATCCCTTTTTGGTTTGTATTCTAAAACGGTCAAGGGTGCCAGCCAGGTCTTTCTCCTGACGTCAAAGATAGTCTTAAAACATATGTATCTGTTGTATTTTGTAGTTAGGATAAAGATTGAAACCGCACAAGCGTGCACATATACAAATGTACACCCTACACAACCAAAAGGATAAACCCAGCAAAACACCACACAACTCAAGATTCTGATAACATGTTCATATATTTAAACAGAGGAAAAGTAACCAAAACACCCAAGATAAGTCCCACAGAATAATTGTATTTTCCAATAATACAAAAAGAAGAATGTCCACAAAAATCCAACAAAAAACTCCACCTCTGGTTTTCTTATAGCACAGTTAGTTCATGGAGTAAAACAGAAACAAATCATTTAGACCCAAAGCATCTTTTAGTCCAACAGGTAACAGAAAGTAAAAACCTTTGAAGTAAAGTAAAAACATTCACAGACCTCTAGTCTAATCCGTCAGTCAGTAGTCTAGTCAGTCAGTAGTCTAGTCAGTCAGTCAATCCATAATCCGGTCCGGGGTTTAGTGGGTGTATGGTGGACGTCAGTGAACAGCTGAGAGGTGGAAGCGGTTGAAGTGGCGTGATCCGGAGTTCCAAGTAGGCAGATCGGTCAGAGCGAGGGTTAACGGAGCAGTGGCGATTTAGACACACGGGTTATGTTAAGGGATTATCACGACCTTCACTTTCACTGCCGCGCCATTGAGCTGTAGCTCCGCCGATTCTGTGTACTGCTTCCTTTTTGTCTCTGTTCACTCAGTCCCCAGAAGTACTCTCTCCTCGCTGTCGCAGACCGGAAAGCAATCGAATCATTAGCGTTTAGGGGCGGCTCCGCTATACTAGCGAACAGGTGACTACAAGTTGTCACAAGATGCATCCGAGAGTGAGAAAGAAGATTTTGAGATTGACTCACGGGAGAAGAACAGAGATGAGGGAGTACATGTCACTGCTACAGGAGCGGCAACGGTGGTCAAAGGACAAAAGGAGCATTGTTGCAGGGGACATTGTTCTTGTGGCTACTCGACTGCTCCTCGTGGATCTTGGCTGTTGGGAAAAATGTTGCAGACCTTTCCAGATGCACAAGGACTGGTGTGATCTGTTAAAGTCCTGACCAAATGTAACATACTTGAGAGACCAATCACAAAGATCTGTCTTCTACTGGAGGCTGATTAAGGCTTTTGTGAAGCAGAACTCTCTACCTTGGGGATGCCTACTCCATGAAAACTTACTGGACATGAACATTATTGACTAAAAATGCACACTTGCACTATGAACATTATTGATTAATTTTGTCATTGGCTCCATTACTTATGTGGGAAATTGTTATGTTATACAGTAACAATTGGGGCCGGTGTGTAATGGCCAATTTGGCTATTTAGGGTTGTTATGGGTGTGGTGTGGGTGTGTGCGGTAGGTCTATGTAAGTAGTTGTTTGTTACATCACCTGCGCACCTGTTTGTGGGTGTTAATTGGAGGTAATAAAGGGAATCACAGGTGAGGTGGAAGGGGAATCTCGATCCGGGAAGCCACACAGTTTTTCAACCTCAGCTGTGTGAGAGTAATGTTTTTAGATCTCGTTGTTCTCGGCTTTTAATCACCCAGGTTATTCTTTTGTATGTGCTTTTATTCAAACTTTCGTACAATAAAGGATTAAAACGTACGACAACGGCGGACCTCATTATTTGCAACAGCAAGAGTTGGAAAGGGCTTCAGATTTTACCCAGTGGCATTATTTGTGGACAAATTGCCACTGCAGCATGCTTGAATAACATACTGGTTAAAGCCCCGCCCATTTCAAGACAACCCGACCCACTTCCAAGTTAAATTCTGTCCACTTCCGGGTTAGGCCCCGCCCAGTACGAGTACAGATACGGATACAGATAGTTCATGTGGTAAACAGATACAGATAATGCTGTACTCGCTCATCCCTAGTACCCAATACTATAGTTCTTTCTAGAGTGGAAAATTGAAAGTTTGCTGTAGCTTATCATTGGGAACGCTGGACTTCCAGTCAAACTGTGTTTACTTGAGACACTAGAATATGCAGAAAATATATCTGCATATCTTTACATTGATACACAAGCCACTGTCAACCTCACAAACTGGGTAAATTGTGAAGTGGATCTTGTTGGCCTTTTTGTTTGCACACGCACTGATGAAAACAAGCCAGTGTTCAGTAAAGTAACTTCTATCATTTTGCACAATGGGAAAGTTTTTTTTTTTTTGGTTGAACATGAAACTTGTTTCCATGACCATTTTCATGCTTTCCAAATACGTGAAAACATCCCTAGGAAGATTTTGGTTCTAGAAAGGGATAGATTAAAACATTTCAAATAATTTGATGCCCAACTGGCCTATTGGCATGATTCACATTTGTATGCTGTTTTAGAAAGTTGAATTGTTTAAGTGAATGCTTGCTGAAAAAATATATATTTGTTTTTTTATCCATTTTTGGAGTTTATTCCAAATGCTGAAATTTGCTGTGTGTTTAACAAAGTACATTAACCCAAACAGGGATGTAACAACGTATTTTAAAGCAAGAAAACGGCCATCATGTACTTCCGTCATAATGTTAGAACATTAAAATAATGATGGAATATAGACCATGCTTTCCCTGTGTCTGTGTTGGGTCTCTGAGGATGACATAAACAACATATAGATTTTTTTTCTTTTTGTATAACGGGCCTTCAAGACCGGCACGGCAGACAAAACAGAATGTAATGACTATTGGCTGAGATAGTTAGATGTTTTGCTGATATTGGGTTAGATGTTATAATGGTATAATCCAACATGTGTTCAATTTTTGCATTGTTTAGCCTAGCTACAGGGAGGAGAAACATCCTAAAGTGAGCGCCATCGCTGCACAGTGATCAACAACATACATGACTGAAGACAATTTTCAGGTAAAAACATGTTGCGATTATGCCTGAATGTGTAATAATGTTCTGTGGCATTTATAAATATGACAGTTTGGGTGTGGGTAGGGAAGCACTAGTCTTCAGGGTTGTTTATATAATTAATGGCACATAAGTGGTTAGTTAATGTGTGTGTGTGTATTTTTGTTTGGTGTTTCTTTGGACACAACCTTCATTACCTTTTTCTGTTTTCTCTCTTTTAGCTTTTCTTAGACCAGCCATGTATCACTGCAAACAGTGTGCCCATGAGAGTAAAAATATAATAAGTTTTACTCAACATATGAAACTTAATGGTAATGAACCAAACTGCCTTTTTACCTGTGGTGTACCTGATTGTACACGTGCATTCAGAAAATTTGCAGCCTTCTTGTATCATTAGTACAGCAATCATAAGGGGTACAAAGCTCACAGTAGTGCTTGGGTTGAACAAATTGGCACAACACTGATTTGTCAGATTGAATATTGTCATATTACATCTACAAATAGGATGGAATTGCTTAGTCACGTGAAAGGCCATATACAGGAGGGCAGGAAAATAACATGTCCTTTTAGGGATTGTGAGAAAACATTTAGTGTAAAATTTACATTTGAATTTAAAATTCACAAGCATTTGAAGAATGCACAAAGACAGTTAAGTTGAACATGTACATGACCCATCCCAAGAAGGACAGTTTGAAAACCTGTCCTAACCTCTAATTCAGCCTTCCACCTCTCTAATTGGGAATGATGATGAGCTGGAGACCGGGGGACTTGATGAAGACCTCTTTTTAAAGAACTTGTCCATGTTTTACTTGAAGCTTCAGGCTAAGCTATTTTTACCAGCGTCAGTAATTCAGACTATCATTGAAGAGGTACATGATTTCTTTTCAAAACTTAAAGAGAAATTGTCTGTGCTTGGGGTGCCAGACATGACTTTTACAAATGTCATTGAGGATCTCACAAAAGATGACATGTTAAAAAAGGGCAACAACATTTTACGTACAGATCAGCGCTGCCAGTCGTGTTAAAAAGGAGCTTCAATTAGTTGAACCTCTGCCTCTGTACTTAGGTACGAACGACTCAGGAAAGGAAGGCTTTGCACAGTATGTGCCAATTCTTTTCAAATTCAATTTCTACCCATGATGTGTTTGAGGATGTATGGGATGGACTGAAAAGGTATTGCTTAAAGTGAAACATCATCATCCTTTATCAAGATGCTTTTGAGGTTGTCAATCTGCTAGGTATTGGCAGTGTGTCTGACGCTTGGAGACATATTGCACACAACATGATCAAATGTTGATCATATGCAGCTTGTCCTTCTCTGCAAGGAAAAAGACACAAAAAAAAGGTTTTTTGAACAGGCCATGGTTTTCAGTCCCCTGATAAAAGATCTCAAGGATCTCGGGGACAGTGGTATTGTTTTTAGGAACGGCAAATTTATTCAAGGTTGTTTAAGTGCTATAGCTGGAGATAATCTTAGTTTTCATGGTATTGATGGATATGTGGAAAATTTCAGAAAGAGTTCTTTTTTTGTAGGTTTTGTGATATTGACAAACATTTCAGTCAAGTCCATTGTCCGCTGGTTGAAAGCGAGCATAACAGACATATTAGCAGCATGTACACAAATTAGGAGCAACACAGACTCACTGTTTGGCATGACGTTTGACTCCATATTCAACCAGCTACATTACTTTATGTTTGCCAGCCTGGTTTTTCATCATGCCTCAGACATCATCTTTTTGAGGGCGTTGTTTCTGTTGATGTGTCGTTGTGCATCAATCATTTGGTTAAACAGGAAAAACAGTTCACTTATGTGGATTTGAATAGAAGTATAGGTCAGTTTACCTCCCTTGGAAATGAAGCAGATCCTTCAGCCCAGAGTTAAGTGGTCATGCCGTCCAGAATTGTTGCCTGTTGAGACTACTGCCTCTGTTAATAGGGGACAGGATCAAGAATCCTTGTGAAAATGGTGTTTGGAATTTGATTTTGCTCTTGAGAGAGATAGTTGCTTTTTGCCTATTGTCCTTATTGAGGAATCCAGTCCAGAGTGGAACTTTTTCCTGGCCATCCACTTAAACCAAAGCACCATTATCTCTGTTACTATCCTGAGCTCATTCTTCAGTTTGGACCTCTCATTTCACAGTAAGCCCTACTTTAACAACCTGTGTGCTACTCTAGCAGAGTGACACCAGCTCCTTCAAGCATACTTAAGTGCTGTCAGTCTTTTTCCTCCTGTCATTCAGGTTGAGAAAGGAACAGCATTTAATGTTAGTGACTATAATGAATTCATCAAGGCAGCATCTGAACCATATAACTTACCCCATAACACTACTGTAGCGACTGATGCTGTCACTGTCTAGGACAAAGTACAAAAAAGGAATTCATGTGGTTCAAGAACAAGATGATGAGGGCCTTCACATGGGTGAGATTTTGTTGATTTTGATCCATCATATTGATGTTGCCTACTTTATTCTGGGAAGGCTGTGGCTTGGGTATTAATAGTCTAACAGACCATGATTTAAACTACATGTGTGTTAAACAAGACAACCTTCTTGATTATTATCCATTAATGGGGTACAAGCTGAATTGCACATCAGTGATTATATTTCATCATTCCCTCCAAGAGTGAAATGGCAGCACTGGGGGAGGACATTAGACAAGCGGTGTTGGCACTGGCAGTACCAGCCTACCATAAGATAAACTTCAGCCGATCCTCATAAAGTTGGAAACTATGGGAGTGGAAACCAGATCTGATCTTCAGTTCATCAAAGAGAAGGACCTCCCTGCCAACATCACACCTATCCAGTGGCGGAATATTCTATTCGTGGTCAAACGTGGCATGGCAAAACGTATGTCTTTATAAAGTCCTTAAAACACAAAAGCTACTTTTATCAAATTAAAAGCTGGTTACTTTTAGACACTATACATATTCCATACTGTAATTTTTAACATTCTTGTGGGCTAAATAAAATGTTGGATATTATTGTATTTAGTGGTGCTATTCTAAGAGAATGTTACTTCTGCTCTTTTTCTCGTAGACCAAATAACATGTTTGACACTGACTCCTGTCGAACCATCTGAGATTTACTTCAGATCCACTACAGAGGATCCTCTATCTTCTGAATCCACCAACACCTCAACCACTCCAAGTCTGCCTAGCAATAATAGCCCAGTTTGAATTTGAATTTAAATGCTTGGCCTGAGAACATTTCAAAATACTCACAGACATTGTTGTCCTGGATAAGATGGAGGAGGCTATGGAAAA
This sequence comes from Etheostoma spectabile, assembly GCF_008692095.1. Taxonomy (NCBI): domain Eukaryota; kingdom Metazoa; phylum Chordata; class Actinopteri; order Perciformes; family Percidae; genus Etheostoma; species Etheostoma spectabile. Next base: position 8,841 of record NW_022603505.1, read on the forward strand.
CAGGGGAAGCGGATCCTTCAGTTTTTCGAACAGAAGCTAGCAGGGACTAATGCAGATGAGGTGAAGGGTATCCTAGAGATGTACAGCCAAGAAGAAGAGTGCGATCCATGGCCGGCCAAGATCCTCCTGCTTATGGCACACTTCAAAAACACCTGAAGGTATGTGAAATTATATTATGAAGTTTTCAAAATGATATTGGTATGATGTTACCAACAACAGGCTTGAGCTTAGAAAAATTACTGTAAATTTTGAATCTATTTTTCATTGTCTTTTGGGTGTTGGCAACAGCAGCTGACGTTGAACAAACACTACAGATTCCTGACTCTCAAAGACTAAGACTGAATCTCATTTCTCTGTCTTACCCTTACCCCTAGATTTTGCGCGTGCACGAGAGACTAAAGGCTGTCCCAATACTCATTTATCTAGCAGGTGAATAATGCAAACACTGTTTATATTATTTAACTGCTGTTCTTCACCTGCTAGCTAAATTGTTAATTTAACTGGTGACAATTTAACTGGTGATAAGTTAACTGGTGATTTCCATTGAAAATCTTGTTAGGAGATTAGAACAGTGTTTTAACGACAATGTTGTACTTCAACTGTAGGTACTTTTAATTGAGTATTTTCGTTTTCTCCTACTTGCCTATTGTATGTTTCTAATCTTTTTTTAGCTTTACTTTGCATGTTCATATACATTTTACAAATATTATGAATAATTTATGATGTATTAAAGTGTATTAAAGAGGAGACTTTATTGATCCGATGGTGATATGCACACGCTATTGCTGCAAAGTTAAGCTTCCAGTGTTATTTTGGTGAAAGTAATGCAAAAGTAGTGTTATGCATTAAAATTGAGAGACAGTATTATTGTAATATAACTTATTACTCTCAAATGACAGTAACTAGTAATCTGTAATTAACTTGCCCAATACTGCAGGTGAAGAATACAAACAATGTTATATATAATATATATGAATATATATAATAAGCATGAAAGTTATAATATTTTAAGACACTACTACAGAGAAATATGAAATGAAAATGAATTTCTCTGTCATTTCCCTCCTGTTGTACATTTATGAAACATCAGCAATTATCTGTCCAGTTTATGGTTTTCAAGAAAAGAAAATGTCAGGTTAATGACAATATATTAAAATAATTTCCATTTCTACGGCCAGGTCATGATGAGGCAATAGCTTTCTGTACACTCTGCAATTCCTCTTTTACCGTGGGTAGTGGAGGAAGAAAGTCTGTGGTAGAACATCAACAGGCAAAAAAATCATAAAGCTGCCATTATTGCCCGTGCAGGCAATAATGTCATTTCCCTCCTGTTGTACATTTATCAAACATCAGCAATTATCTGTCCAGTTTATGGTTTTCAAGAAAAGAAAATGTCAGGTTAATGACAATATATTGAAATAATTTCCATTTCTACGGCCAGGTCATGATGAGGCAATAGCTTTCTGTACACTCTGCAATTCCTCTTTTACCGTGGGTAGTGGAGGAAGAAAGTCTGTGGTAGAACATCAACAGGCAAAAAAATCATAAAGCTGCCATTATTGCCCGTGCAGGGGTACCTACACTAACAACTTACTTCAAGAGGGTAGAGCCTTCTCAAAAACGGTATGAATTGGCTGTACAAGAGGGTGTGTTTGCATACCATTCCATCAGACACAATCACAGTTTCAGATTGAGCAGCACTGAATCGGAAGTTTCATGTGCAAGAACAAAGTGTGATACCATAGTGACAAATGTATTTGCACCCAGGGCCATGACACAGCTAACCCACAATCTTGGCCAGGCTAACTTTGTGTCTTTGTCCATTGATGCATCAAACCATGGGCATGTAAAGCTGCTGCCAATACTTGCCAGGTACTGCAAGTTGTATGATGGCAGTACTTGCATTGAAACAAAACTTTTGGATTTTGTTGAAATCAAAGGAGAAACTGCAGCAGAGATTGCAGAAGATATTCTTGTGGTCGTCCAGAGACAGACCCCGTTTCTCAATGTCAAGGATCCTTCCTTGGTAGGACAAGTCCTTCCAAGGAAGGATTCTTCAGGAGTAGGTCAGAGTCTTCCTTAGCATTTGGAGAACATGTACAATGGAACAGGCTATCAAGTGCACGTCATTGCGGGCTCTCGTCATTGAATTTATTTGCCGCATTTCAAAACATTAGATGAAATGGTTTTGGAAGTGTTAACTCTGCTGTTTAATTATGCTGTTGGACTTTAGAAGACGAATTAGCAGGCGTTTCTTAAGGTCAAGGAAGGATCCTCCAAAGCCAGGAGGAGGACTGTCAGGTTCAGGACACTTTAACTTACTAAATAAACACGGTCAAGCAAGAAAAACGAGACGCAGACGGTAATGAGCAGTTTGATAGACAATTGCAAGAGGGAAGGTCACGCGAAGAGCCTCCTATCTGCAGCAAGGCTCTGGGAGAACTTCAGCGATTTCTCTGCAGCTCTGTCTCTTTATTCACAATTGTTGAAACAAGGACATTTGTTATTTGGGCTATGCCTACGTTGAGAAAAACCAGGGCAAAGTGCAGGTCGCTAGGGCGAAGTGTACTCTGAGTGACCTCCAAAGCTAAGATATTTACTGCTTGTGATATACAACAGTGAGACATTTACGACCTCTTGTAAGAAACAGCAGCAACATAAGAAAAGAGGGAGAGCAAAGAGAACTTGTTTGTTAGATGTACATATAAGATTATAAAATATAATAAGCATGTAAGAATATATGACAAGCAAGATATGAATATATATAATAAGCATGAAAGTTATAATATTTTAAGACACTACTACAGAGAAATATGAAATGAAAATGAATTTCTCTGTCATTTCCCTCCTGTTGTACATTTATCAAACATCAGCAATTATCTGTCCAGTTTATGGTTTTCAATAATCACATCAACACATGTACTCACAGGAAGGTTGTATACTCATCATGGAGAAGGCGAAAACCTTTTCTTCTGTAAGGGAAAATTCCTTCTCGACCCTCCCTTAGGAGCGGCCGCCCTTTTGGCCAAGATAAGGTCAAAAGTTTGTTTACAGTTGGTTTAATATATCATCATATGGCTTTGGGCCACATTCATTATATTGGTCAGATTTAGCTCTATCATATCTGGTTAAAAAATGCACCCCCACAACCACAGACAGAAAACAGAAAACAAGAATACATTTGTGTCAAACACCATGTCTGTCTCTTCCTGTGTTCTTCCATCGTCACAGCGAATGCTGTGCCCTTCAGGAAAGTGCTGTGTGTGTGTGTGGGTGGCTGGGCGATGCAGTACCGGGCTGTGGTGCTGGTATCGTGGACCTCTTCTGGTGTCAGAGGTCCGCCCACTAGCACGTAACACACCGTCGGAGTCAGTCTTTACCACTGCCTCATTTCTGGTGTGTGTCGTGTTGCAACGTTGCTTGCTTTGGAGGAAACTACTTGAACTGTTGGGTCGTTGTCAATTCTGGAGTGTGGTCTATCTGTATAGTGTCTTGAGATAACTCTTGTTATGAATTGATACTATAAATAAAATTGAATTGAATTGAATTGAACGTTGGTGACACAGAACGCCTCACGTCAGGTCACGGATTTCCGGGCGTCTGGCGGGACTGGCTTGTCCTCTGGTACTGGAACCCTCTTGTAGTGTGATGCGTGGACCCACGTCGCCCTCTCAGCAACCTTCACTGCTGTAGGTGACCAGAAGAACCTGGGAGGGACCTTGCCAGTGTTTGGATTGCCAGTTCTTCCTCCTGAAGTTTCTTACGACCACGAAATCTCCAGGCTGCAGCATGTGGAGCGGTCCTCCAGCTGGGTAGGGCAGGGCAGCAGAAACCTGGATTCTTATGTCAGAGAGAGCAGAAGACAGTTGTACACCCTACTCTAACATCTCATGCTCACACAGAGCCGTGGAGGGAAGGGGCGCTCTAGAAGCTTCTAACCCCCACACTGGGTGGTCTGCCAAGAAGGATCTCAAACGGACTGAGGTTACTGCGCGTTCTTACCCTCATTCGCACGCACGTAGTTTTGTTCTTAACGTGCCTCGCCCCTTTTGGCACATGGTCCTGCCCACTCTATTATTACCCTACAAATTTTTTTTTTCTAAAGTAAGAATTGAAACCTTTGAAGGTGTGAAACACCTTCTGCGACATCTTCCTCCCATTTGAGACATGGCCCCCCGCCATGGCTCATCTTAGCTACCATATGATACAAATTTTTTGGTAAGCAGGGCCCGTCATCTCTCTGATATAGGCCAGTAACACAAGTTGCACCATCTAACAGCCATACACCCTTCTCAGTCTGGGGGGGGGTTTCTTGCATGTTTTTGTATATGACAGCGGAAAAAATTGTTTAAAATATCTTACAATTGTGGACCTGGCTTTGCTGCAGTGGTCTGTCTAAATGTGGGGCCAGAGGGGTCTGTCTAGACGTGGGGCCAGAGGGGTCTGTGAGCTGACTGACTGACCGGCTCGCGAGAGTCATTCCCGGCTGGCGTAGCGAGCTCGCCCGCCGGGGTTTGCGGAGCTTTCAAACTCCGAAGGCTTTTTTAATTCACCATCAATTTTCGTTGAACTGCCTATATTCAAAATCTACACCGCTGATTTCTCGCCTTATAACATCTTAAAAATGAATTATTGATTTAATAATAGACGTAAATTGTGAAAATATGTGTACCGGAAACCATAAGCGCTTTACACCCGAATTGAATGCTGGGATACCTGCCCGGCCAAGTTCACACAAGTTACCATCCGATGTATCCTCGGTAAAATGGGCGTGTCGAGATCACATCCGGGGATTTTAACTGTTCTTGGCGAAATGTAAACTTGTGTATTGGGTCAGTACTTTGGCCACCAAACATGACGTTTCACAAGGACACAAGGACACAAGTCCATAGAAGAACACATATTGAGAAACGCCCATAGTCTTCCCAAGGAAGCAAACACTCAACGGGCATGGCTTCTGTTTATAAGGAGATCCCTGTGAACGTTTTCCCCAAAGACAGTTTTCAAAACTTTGGACAATTTAAAGCAGGATTTGCTAAGCTGCTGTTGCTGTTCCGACTGCATGGTCATCCCAACCACAAGCTGTAAGTATGATTTTGTCGCTAACAGTAACATTAGCAATGCTAACGTAGCCTGTAGCTAGCATAGGCTGAATGTGTGTTGATCAACTGTAATGGAAAAGGGGCTAACGTTTCATTTTCCTAACTGTTCCCTTCGAATACATACCCCATGTTGTCATGTAGCTACATCTATAGTTCACCATGCATGTTGGTCCACTTTGGCAGGTTAATTTTTTATTGTATTTCTGCAAGAAAGCTAACTGCAGTTGAGTAGAATCATGATAGTTTGGTTGCTAGCTAAGCTGTAACGTTACTTGTTATAGCTAGCTATCTAGCTATATTTCAGAGTACTTCACAAGAACGACAAGACACGAAAGATGCAGCTTGACAAACAGATGCTCCGAGTGTGTCATCTAGGGGGACACAACCGTCTCATAAGACATTAAGACCTCACATACAAAGAAAAGGTAACCTTTCTAATTATTCTTAGAAACCAGACGTCTTATGGTGTTTGTGTAGCATTGTGACTGGGTAGCATTTACCAGAGCAGTGCTATCTAACAATGTTACCATGATGAGTGAGTGACTTTTATCAAATATGTGAGCCATTCCCAACACATTAGTGAACTATTTCTAGTAGGAATAGAACTATTCATCTGTATTATCGCTGATTGGTCTGATCTCAATCAATTGCATTTCCTTTTGTGGGAGAGGCTTGTGAAAATAATTTGGACAATAGGTAGGAATGTGTTTGTATACAAAAGGTATGACTGAATGCTAGATTGTGTTGAAGATGCCTTTTGCAGGTATGTACACTCCCTGTGAACTTAATCATTCAACAAAACAAGTCTTTAGAAAAGGCACATGTGAATGGGGGACAAATTGTCTACAGAAACTGATTTTGTTCAGTGAAGGAGTGAGACACGAGCAATGGTCTAGAGACATCAAGCCTAATGGCCGGCCATCTAAATGTAAATCATTTCAGTTTTAAGATGCTCCCACTGTAAGGCACTTGTAACAACACTGGTTAGAGTACAGCTTTGGCACAGCTTAGAGGTTTAGAAACTGCTTTTGCTGTGAGTTAACTGGAGTATTTTGCTTGGTGTGTGTAAAAGGTAATATAGTTAGTATAATATATATATAATATAGTTACAAAATTTATGTTTTTTGTTTCAGGTTGTATCTTGCAGCCACAATGTACAGACGTCTGTTCCCAAAGGCCAAAAGGGGAGGTTACACCGTCAAAGAAGTGAAGACAGAGCCAACAATTTGTAAGTTTAAATATTTTTTTATTACAAACAAAAAAGAAAAAATTGCATCGTATAGGCACTAAAAATAACTTCGAACACTACAAACAACAAATCCAAATGTGCAATGGTATAGGTGCTAAAAATGACTTTTCACACACAACAGGCTTTGTCTTAGACCTAATGCAACTGGGGTTTGAGGAGATCATCCATGACCCTCTTCCTTATCTGGAAACAGTCCGGCAGATTCCCGTGCACCAGGACCTGTGTGCTCAGCTCGACAGGCACCCAACCCAACATACTGAAGCATCCAGAAACTCCCTCCGTATATGCAGCACAACACAAGAGGGGATCACAACACGGACACTTCTACCAAGAAAACCCAGAACCAGCTCACAAAAGTCCTATAGGTCATGTGTCTGCATGGCCTGCAAAGAGAACAGGGTGAAGTGGACAATCACATTTTTTAGATTTCAGAGTAATGATGATTGTTTTGAAACTGAATAAAGTTTTTCATTTTGTAACAATGCTGAACCAATAATCAATGGGTATTGTTATAGAACTGCTAACAGTGGTATCAAATTGGCCTCACCTTTCCATCCCTCTGATTCTCAACTGGCCATGGTCAACTCTGTAAATATTCATTACATTTTGCAAAGAATATATATTGAGGCACACCAGATGAAAGCCAGGATGGTGAGTCATACAGGTTATCTCCTCAGAAACATGGGTCAATCTTTTCACGACCTCGAAAAACAAACAATGAGCTTGTTGTTATTGCATAATGTTGAATGAGCAGAAAGCATAAAGTAGCTTGAGTTAATGTATCTCTAGTTTTATTTACCGGAGGTATTTACTGGCAACATATTTTCTCTCTCCTGGGGCATTTGTGCACAGTTTTACAAGAACACCTGCCAAGGTAAGATGGATGCACCGTAGTTGTAATTTTACATATTACTACATGTTAAGAAGGTAATAAACTCAAAGTCAGACAATCTAATCAGCAAGCTAGAAGTTCCAAGATAACCTTTGACCTACTGACACAGGCGAGAGTAGTAATAATGCTTTTAGACGTAGCATGCAAACTGAACAGAAATAGTAGTCTCCTGTCCAGCTAAATGGACGTCCTGTTGTAAGCTAACATTACTACTGCGTGTTAAATAATGTACGTAACTCATAATCACAATCAAAGAGACTTTCGTTGTGAGCAGCTCTTTGAACTAGCCACTAACTTTTCAGCTAACTGGACATCTTGACTGAAACTGCAAGGGTACAAGTTGTAAAATATTTGTCCGTGTGCAAATTAACTTATGTTGCTTACGATACTAAAAACAAGGCTAATACAAAGTTTTTCTTAGGCTACAACACTGAAGTGTGAGTATTACACTAGTAGAACAACGGACGGCTAATGTTGGGCTATGTGTTGAAAATGCAAGTAAATGCTAAATGACCAAACTTAGCAGTCTGAAGGAGCTATTTCCAATCTTCTGGCAGGTTGCTCCTCTACATCAGATCCTTCCTCTGATTCAGGCTCAAACAGATACCGTTCAACAGCTAAAGTCTCCATCTTCTTCTTCTGTTGCTCTGTCAGCCGCAGCAAAGCTCGTTGCACATGTAAGAAATTCATAACTTACATCGCGTTCGTTCGGATTTCTGAGGAAAAGGAGGCTGGGGGTCAAATTGAGAATTGGAAAAGGTTTAATGCAACAGCAGTGAAAAAAAATTCTTAAAATCTCTAAATCAAAAAGTAGCATTTCAACACAAACATGTATAATCAGAAGAAAACAGATCAACTCTTAACTAAATCCAACTCTCCAATTCAAAACTGCACAAGTAACCTTACACCTAATCTCTTTTTTTTTTAGAGTAATCAGCTGGTTTAAAATCTCTCTTATTGGCAAATGTGTCTAATGAAAATTATTCTGAAGTCCAAATTTTTGAAAGTTAAGTCGTCTTCAATTTTGGAAACAAAGTTTCTGGAGACAAAATGTCAGATTGTTGCTGGTTCACTGTTAGGCTGCAGAGTCACTGCAACTGACCACGGCACTTTTCATGATGTCACGCCTGCTTGGCTGGACTGCTGCAAAAAGTCCTTACCCTCCTTTTTCTGAAGGATTTTGCTGGATATTTGGATTCTTTACCGGTTGGATGGAAGGTGACTGAATGCACCCTCCTTATATCAACACCCTCCTTTTCCCTCCTTTTCTGAAACATCATCTGTTTCAGAAACATTCAGACGGAAAGATGATGGCGCTATGCTTAGCGTGTCCCTGAGTGGAATCAGGACCCCTGACATCTGACCAGGACACCTGGTCAGATGTTTGTTGGCCCCCTGCCTGGCTGTTGATCCCATGCTGGGTTGTTGGCCCCATGCTGTGTGGGGTGTCCTTCACTGCAGTGCTGGTAGTCGACAGCCCCTAGAATGAACTTGTTCAACCTGGATCTGGATTTCTTGAACAGCTGAAGCCATCAGGGTGGACCAGTCTCTGCTTTAACCTGTGAATAAATGGTTTTGACAGACTTTTTGCTTTTCAAAAGTCATATTAGTGTTTCATTCTGGGAGGAAAAAACTGTGAAATTAGTTTGTCTTTGATCTGTCCATTAATTTCTCACGGAGGGAGAAATGTTTTCCTTTGTCTCTGTGTTTTCCAAATGGGCAAAAACTTCAGTCCAAAACACTAAAAATATAAAATTACCCGTCCAAAAATCATCAGTCCATTGAAAATGTACATATATAATTCACCAATCACAAATACATATATTCAAGGAATAAAAACCACTGTAATTTTCCACTTTAAAATTCCCAAAATCTCTCAAGTAGGTTGGGCTGCTAATGATTCTTTCAATTGAAATTTCGACAAATTTTCCAACAAATTGCTATTTTTGGAGCAAATTACTGTAATTATTAGTCTTGTATCACGTTTTGTGCCACAACACTCTGAGAAGAAGATTGTTTTAACGTTCTGTGTGGCCAGCACAGAACGTTTAGCAAATCTTCAATTTTTCTTTTTTTTTTTTTAAACTATTTTTACAAACTAGGGAGAAAAAATAAAATCAAAACTAAGAAACAACAACAGAAAAGCTACTGTCTTGACTAAAACCGTACGTTCCCACCCATGCAGAAAATCAAAAGTTTGACTGAAAGAAAAGAAATAAAATAAACCTTAACAAAATCATGGAAAACAAAAAGTTCAGAATGAATATAAATGCAATGAAACCCTCTTATTTATCATTTCAAGTCAAAAAACAATGCAATTGAGTCAAAATTCCCAATATGCATCTACTAATGTATCCATTTAAAACCCCAATTAGCTTTACTCTGGTACCTCTGGTATATTATCTTCTAATGTCAAATTGCTTAAGGCAGCTCAAATTTACTTTCCCACCCCGCTTAATTTGACTTGTAATGAGCTTTATCAATTCATTCAGACACAACATTACTCAAAACACCAAACCAAAAGAATAAAAGAAACAGATGAATCCTAAATAAAAATGCACTTATCAATTAAAACATTTGAGAACATCACACAATGCTAAGTCATGATTCTTTGATGACCGCCTGAACATTCACTCTTAAGACTGAGTAGATCTGCATTGATTTAATCTGTCTGCATCAAGGTGTGAAACCCCAGTCCCTCCTTTTCAGTCCTTCTTTAACACAGGAGACAATGAGTGAGGTTTTGAAAGAGCAAATTAACACTTAATCAGGGAACAGAAAAAAGGATGTTTAAGTTAAACCAGACTAATTTAGGAAAACACCAAACATGAAATAGATGTAATCGACTGAAACTTATTATTTCAAATGTGAAATGTTTGACAAATTTGTATACAGTTCTAACTGCTAGCTGCTCATTATGCATTTTCTGAAGAACTCCAATCACACTTTAGAATGTTCCTCATCAACATTCACACTTTTTCAGCAGTTCCTCACAACACATCAAGCCAGCCATTCTGTGGAACATTTCAAGATGGACACATTCATACTACAATATCATCAGAAATTGAACTCTCACAGTTCAGTTTCAGCTTATTCAACAAATAATTCTTCCCCCGTCACTACAAGATAGGCATCAATGAATGATTTTTCCTGTTTAAAAAACACACTGTTAGAGCATTCACGCTCCAGTTCAACAAATCACAAGGAGTTATTTACAGCCATCATCAATACAGCTGGAGCTTCCACAAACTCCCAGCAACACAGCCAACCTTACACAATTAATTTATTTACAGTATTCACATCCCTAGTTTTAATTGTTCCTATTTTTCATCGACTAGGTCCACTCTTGTGAACTCGATTCGCCGTCTTACTGGCTCAGAACCGAACCTTCTGGAGCAGGCTTGTTGCCTTCTGGTGCAGGCCTTATAGACTAAGGTACACAAAAACAAAAACGTGTCAATTGTTCTGTAAGTTTTTGCCCTCTGGTGCAGGTCTTACTAAACTCTGTTACAGAAACAACAAAACAGCGCTCTGCTCCTGAGCCCTCAGAAGAACTCCGAAGAAACAACTCCGCGATTTGAGAGAGCAAAATCCTTCACACAGAAAGAAAATTGCGTTTCCCTCCTATGGTTTCAAATAATTTTTACTCTCTCACTCCCAGGGCATTAATCTCTGGAAGAACTTCTCACCTTCTGGTGCAGGTTTTTGTAACATTAGGCAGCAAATCAAGAACTAAGACGCGTTAGACTGGGACACAGACACCCATCGTCACAGTAATACCGGTTAATCCAGCTCCCACAATCTCACAGTCTGTTAAACTGGCTTTAATAAAAAGACTTGTTCTCACAATTGCCCCTCACAGAGACTACCACTCTGTCGCCGTCCCTTGCCGGTCTTTTTATCTAAAATTTAACGGGATTCTAATCCTGGCCGTCTATTGGACTTCTAATGTGCACGTAAATTCCGGACTTTTTTTCAAAACATTACATATATCACATACAAACAATCACTCACAATTACACACACACTTGCTTAAACTCATCCTTGACACTGCTTCAGTTGCGCATTACTTTTACAGACTTACGGCGGTGATGGCCGCTGAATAGTCACGTCTACATTTCCTATGCAGTGTTTTGATAAAACCGGGTTTCTGCTCACCTCTCAGTTTTTCGGGCCCATGTGAAAATTCAGCAACTCACCATGATCCAGTCTTTTTGAATTTGTCCGTCCTTTTCCCTCAGAAAATCCACGTCGGGAGTCACCAATTTGTAAGAAATTCATAACTTACATCGCGTTCGTTCGGATTTCTGAGGAAAAGGAGGCTGGGGGTCAAATTGAGAATTGGAAAAGGTTTAATGCAACAGCAGTGATGAAGATGATAAGACAAAGACAATCAGACAAAACAAACATATTAATCCCATCCTGACTGCATCACACAGTTTATAACTTTTTATAACTCAACACACACCAACAAATCAGCGCGCAGCTTATTTAAATATTCATGAGCAGACCAAATAAGGCAGAACACCTCTCGTTTCAAGCCAGGTCAATTTAGCAGGGTGGTGTGAGGGCCAAAAGAAGAGCAAAAGCAACATTTTCAGTCCAACAAATGTTACATACCCTGTCAGGAGACATCAGTGAACAGCGTGATATACTCTATACCAGTGATTCCCAAAGTGGGGGTCCCGACCCCCAGGGGGGTCGCGAGCCAGAGAGGGGGGGGTCGCGAGTTGATTTCCAGAAATAAAATAAAAATTTAAAAACGATTAGAAATAGCATGTTAGCCATGATTTTAACACAAGATAAAACTAGTGGCTAAATTTAAAATAAAACCAAGCAACTAAATAAAAAGGGAACAGCTGTTTTGATTTTCTTTCTTTCCGAGTAGCGGTCTCAAACATTAACACTACAACTGCCGGGATTCCGGTCATTTTGACCGCAAGATTCTAAACTCTATAATCTGTCATGATAAATACCTAATTGCAATTTTAATGCAGGTATTGTGTTAGGATATCTTTAGAAAAACGAAATAACACCAAAATGTAAAATTTAACGTGTTTAATTATACACTTGAGTTGCCCAGGTGCTTCAATAACTCATACCATGGCATAGTAAAACGTAATTATTCCATTCACATCTGAAAAATATGGTATGTAAACATGCAAATAACACCTAAAAATATTTTCTTTGAACATTTATAACCTAACCTAACCTGTCACTGCCTCCGTGTTGGTGTCTACTGTGGTACGTATTGCACCTCGGACCGCGCCCCCCCCCGCTGCTCTGACCGCGCCCCGCTCCCTTTCCTCCTCTAAACTCATGTCTCAGCTCCTCTGCCAGTTTCTGCCTGAACTTCCTCCGGACAATGTCCCTGCTGGTGCACTCCTTGGAGAGGATGTGTGTGATTCCAGCCAGTTTGAGGATGTATAAAGTTGTATAAACACGTAGGCAGCCAGCGGCCATCTAGCTCCGTGTACGGCTCCTTCCACAGAGCGAGCGCCCGGCGCTGCCTACTGGTCCAGAACAGAGTCCATCCACGTCGTAGCTACTCATGGTGGTAGCCTGCGTGACCAACTCTGGCTTTACCTTCGCCCCATCGCTGATGCCCACAGTTGCTACTCCAGACCGCTTATGACGTTTCTCTGACAGAGACGCTGATGGTAACTAAGCAAAAAGATTCCGAAAGATTTAAACCAACACCACGAAATACCGAATACTGTATGGCCGAAATAGGTAAAAGGGATTTTTTTTTTTTTTGGCCTAGTGTGTAATGTATATAAAAACTATTTTAAATTAAAATATATAGCTTTTTAACTTGCTGTGCTCCAAACATACTGCACATCCACCTCATTAGGTGAGATTAAGTTCAAATTAAAGTAATGAGTAAATTACTGTAGAATAATGTCATGGCTGTTGTGTTATTTTGTGTTGTCAATATGCTCATGTTTGGATACGCCTGTAGTGCGTGCGCGATTGCGCGCAATGTTTATAGTGGGGGGGGGGGTCGCGAGTCACTTGCACCGTTACTTTGGGGGTCACGGGCTGAAAGTTTTGGGAACCCCTGCTCTATACAACCATTCTATCACCCCTTTAAAGTGTTATTGCGTAATTAATTTAGTTAAAACCAAACAGACACAGGTTGCATGTTGGTCTTTATTAGCTAAAGCAGTGATTCCCAAAGTGGGGGTCCCGACCCCCAGGGGGGTCGCGAGCCAGAGAGGGGGGGTTGCGAGTTGATTTCCAGAAATAAAATAAAAATTTAAAAACGATTAGAAATAGCATGTTAGCCATGATTTTAACACAAGATAAAACTAGTGGCTAAATTTAAAATAAAACCAAGCAACTAAATAAAAAGGGAACAGCTGTCTCAAACATTAACACTACAACTGCCGGGATTCCGGTCATTTTGACCGCAAGATTCTAAACTCTATAATCTGTCATGATAAATACCTAATTGCAATTTTAATGCAGGTATTGTGTTAGGATATCTTTAGAAAAACGAAATAACACCAAAATGTAAAATTTAACGTGTTTAATTATACACTTGAGTTGCCCAGGTGCTTCAATAACTCATACCATGGCATAGTAAAACGTAATTATTCCATTCACATCTGAAAAATATGGTATGTAAACATGCAAATAACACCTAAAAGTATTTTCTTTGAACATTTATAACCTAACCTAACCTGTCACTGCCTCCGTGTTGGTGTGTGCTGTGGTGCACATTGCTCCTCGGACCACGCCCCCCCGCTGCTTGGACCGCGCCCCGCTCCCTTTCCTCCTCTAAACTCGTGTCTCAGCTCCTCTGCCAGTTTCTGCCTGAACTTCCTCCGGACAATGTCCCTGCTGGTGCACTCCTTGGAGAGGATGTGTGTGATTCCAGCCAGTTTGAGGATGTATAAAGTTGTATAAACACGTAGGCAGCCAGCGGCCATCTAGCTCCGTGTACCGCTCCTTCCACAGAGCGAGCGCCCGGCGCTGCCTTCTGGTCCAGAACGGAGTCCATCCACGTCGTAGCTACTCATGGCGGTAGCCTGCGTTACCAACTCTGGCTTCACCTTCGCCCCATCGCTGATGCCCACAGTTGTTACTCCAGACCGCTTATGACGTTTCTCTGACAGAGACGCTGATGGTAACTAAGCAAAAAGATTCCGAAAGATTTAAACCAACACCACGAAATACCGAATACTGTATGGCCGAAATAGGTAAAAGGGATTTTATTTTTTTTTGGCCTAGTGTGTAATGTATATAAAAACTATTTTAAATTAAAATATATAGCTTTTTAACTTGCTGTGCTCCAAACATACTGCACATCCACCTCATTAGGTGAGATTAAGTTCAAATTAAAGTAATGAGTAAATTACTGTAGAATAATGTCATGGCTGTTGTGTTATTTTGTGTTGTCAATATGCTCATGTTTGGATACGCCTGTAGTGCGTGCGCGATTGCGCGCAATGTTTATAGTGGGGGGGGGGTCGCGGGTCACTTGCACCGTTACTTTGGGGGTCGCGGGCTGAAAGTTTTGGGAACCCCTGAGCTAAAGCATTTAGTAATGGACAAACCTGCACTGTACAGTTACTACCACCTGTCAATCAATCAATCAATGTATTATTTGTCCCACAGGGCAATATGTGTCATACCTCAGGAAGATGGCGCCGACTGTCATGGCATGCCGTTTCTCTGCTAGTGTTTTTGCCCCATCGTCGTCGTTTGTGCTGTTTGTCTTGCTTCTAGTTGCGTCCCTGCTTGTTGGTGGCGCTGAATCATCACTGGTTTATGAGCGCCAGGCACTGTTCAATATCTGGGATTCTTTTGGGAGGTATTCCAGCGTCGAGGGTGGATGTGGTGCTGGTTCCTGCTCTTCCTGGCTGCGGTTGCCGGAGGAGCTTCGCCGCCGGAAGTCAACTTTCCTGCTTCAGGCGAGACCTCGCAGGAGATGTCGGCGTGCTCGCGGTACACGTTCTGGCAAGCGTTTGAAGTTGAGGACTTTGTTGAGAGGGACTGGTATGGACCCGATTGTTGGTATGCCGGCTGGCTACAATCATTTGGATTTGGTGCTTCGGCGGCGGTGTATTCAACCTGTTTGTCCGGGGCGTCTGGAGTCCGATCAGCTGTTTCAGCCCTGTTGGATTGAGAGGAGGGGGTGCAGAGGAGGTGGTGTGTGTGTCGATAACCTGATTGGATTGCAATTCGTCGCTGGTTGACGGAGAAATAAAAGTCCAGATGGCTCTTCTGAACGTCCGGTCATTGTCTAATAAGACATTTGTTCTTCGCAACTTCTTTAATTCTCACGCTCTAGACTTTATGTTTATAACTGAGACGTGGATGCGCAAGGGTGATGTATCGCCCTTGATTGATCTGTGTCCTCTTAACACCAGTGTTCTCAAAACTCCGAGACTTTCTGGAAGAGGAGGGGGCATTGTTTCACTTCTGCAAACAGATTGTCAACTGTGATCCTTATTCTAGTTTTGAATTGCAGCTTTTTACGGTAATTAAACCTTCTGTTGTTTTGATTGCTATAATATATCGTCCACCTAAGTATAATGACAACTTTATTTCTGAGTGGGCTGCCGTTTTATCTAGATTTGTTTTTCAGTATGAGAGGATTTTAATTGTTGGCGATTTTAATATCCATATTTGTTGTGACAATAAGCCATTAGTAAAAGACTTTTTAAACGTTATTGAGTCTTTTAGTTTCAAACAATTTGTGTCTGAACCTACACATCAGCATAGTGTGGTAAAATAATACAATGGCTGAGGTGGTGATGAGCAGGGCACTCAGGAACGGCCACATAAAAGCTGGCTTGAAGTATAAATTGTATTAACCAAAGAGTGAATAAGAGTGTGTGTATGTGTGACATATTATACATTATGCTTTGCAGCTGGGGTGCAGCTAGGAGGGAGAGAACAGGAAGGGCTGTCTTAATCAGACAAGCTACAGTGAGCGCAAGAAGAGGATCTGGTGAGGACAAGGACACTGAAGTTCAAGGACGGTCTGATAACTCAGAGAACAGGACGTGCAGACTGAGAAGAGAGTGAGCATAGCTGTCTTGTTGGGTAAATGATAACTGAAGATAACTGAGTAAAAACAGATAGGCAAGAAGGAAGAGGGAAGAGGCAGAATAGGGAGTGTGCCCCAGCAACCATATAGCTGACCAATCAGGCTCCACAAGGGGAACCTTTATAATATGAGCACAACATTGTGAAAGTGCCTTTTGGGGAACCTCTGTACTAGACAAGTTTCCATTAGGACCGTGCACGTTTAACTGCCCGGAAAGCATTTTTGTTTGTCTGCATTGAATAAATGTGCTTGTGTGAAATTAATAATTGGGTTAGAGTCATTCTGCTACATAGGAAACTCAAACAATTCTCCAACAATAGTCATACATTAGATTTAGTTCTAAGCTATGGTTTGTCTGTGTCAGTTAACAATATTAGTGTCTTACCAATTTCCGATCACTCGCTGATATTATTTGACATATCTATCCCCAATTCAATTGGTATGGGGAAAATGGTGCAAAAGACAAGGTTATCACGTTATATTAGCACTAATGCTTTACTTGACCTTAATATGAAACTACCAAATGTGATGGATCCAGTTTTTAGCCAAGCCTTTTCGGTGGACTGTCTCACAGACAATTTTAATAGTACACTTCGGGACTTGTTGGAAGGGGTGGCCCCAGCCAAGATACGGAAGTGTTCTTTAAAAAATCCTACACCTTGGCTAAATGAAGAGTTATTGACTCTCAGAAAGAGCTGCAGAAAAGTTGAACGTCAGTGGCGCCATACTAAGCTTGAAGTTTATTATGGGGCATGGCATGACAGTCTGACCACCTACCAGTCTAGGATGGCTACTGCAAAGGCAGCTTTTTATTCTACTGTGATTATGAATAACAAGCACAACCCTAGACTTTTATTTGAAACTGTTGATAGACTTACACAGTGTCAGCGGCCAGTAAATAGTGTAGATTTGTCAGCAGAGGATTTTATGATGTATTTTTATGAGAGAGTTAAGGACATCCGCGCTGCGATACCCCAGTCAGATGTTGGGAGATTAGACTGCGCTATTACAGGATCACCTTTTATAGGACAGGGCCTTTCTGAGTTTGAGCCAATTTCTTTGGCTGAATTAACTCAAATTGTTACAATTGTAAGAGGCACCACTTGCTCCCTGGATCCCTTGCCTGCCTGGGTTGTTAAAGAACTATGGCCAACATTAGGATTGTATGTTTTAATTGTTCTAAACCTTTCACTCTCCACAGGAGTTTTTCCAGCTTGATTCAAATTTGCAGAGGTTAAACCATTATTGAAGAAACCAAATCTGGATATTAACTCAATGGAAAATTATAGACCTGTCTCTAATTTGGCCTTCCTATGCGACAGTGGCGAGGAAAAACTTCCTTTTAGGCAGAAACCTCGGTCAGACCCAGGCTCTTGGTAGGCGGTGTCTGATGGGCTGGTTGGGGTCAGAATGAAGAGTGGAAATAACAAAAATAGAAAAAATAGTAGTTTGTAGCAGTTCTTTGTAATAGTTCATGGCATAGCAGGGCACTGTGGGCATTACAAGGCACAGCAGGATGTAGCAAGATGAACATGGTATCGCAGAACATGGAGCGGGACCATGGCGACAGCTGCTACCATGATTTTGGAGCCTCTCTGATCCGAGGGAACATGCTGGGGAAAAAAGAACAAAAGGACTCCCCGGAGCTAGGTTAGTAACAAGCATTTCTGAGACATGGATGCACATAAATGGAAAGATAGAAAGATAGAGGAGCTCAGTGTGTCAAAGGAAGTCAGGAGGGTCAGGAGGGTCAAAGTGGGGGATAGGCTACAAACCCTGGTTAGGGTAGGGGGAGAAACAGTTGGGGTTAGGGTCAGGAAGGTCAAAGTGGGGGATGGGATACAAACCCTGGTTAGGGTAGGGGGAGAAACAGTTGGGGTTAGGGTCAAGAAGGTCAAAGTGGGGGATGAGATACAAACCCTGGTTAGGGTAGGGGGAGAAACAGTTGGGGTTAGGGTCAGGAAGGTCAAAGTGGGGGATGGGATACAAACCCTGGTTAGGGTAGGGGGAGAAACAGTTGGGGTTAGGGTCAAGAAGGTCAAAGTGGGGGATGAGATACAAACCCTGGTTAGGGTAGGGGGAGAAACAGTTGGGGTTAGGGTAAGGAAGGTCAGAGTGGGGGATGGGATAAAAAAACCCTGGTTAGGGTACGGTATATTATTGATTATATGATAGATAGATCTGACAACTATGACGAGAAGCAGGTGGGCCGGGT
Organism: Etheostoma spectabile; assembly: GCF_008692095.1. NCBI lineage: Eukaryota > Metazoa > Chordata > Actinopteri > Perciformes > Percidae > Etheostoma > Etheostoma spectabile. Next base: position 27,360 of record NW_022603505.1, read on the forward strand.
TCTATGTCCTAACTATAAGCTTTATCAAAAAGGAAAGTCTTAAGCCTACTCTTAAATGTGGAGACGGTGTCTGCCTCCTGAACCCAAACTGGAACCTGGTTCCACAGGAGAGGAGCCTGATAGCTGAACGCTCTAGCTCCTGTTCTACTTTTAGAGACTCTAGGAACCACAAGTAACCCTGCATTCTGGGAGCGTAGTGCTCTTGTAAGGTTGTAAGGTACTATGAGCTCTTTAAGATAAGATGGTGCCTGATGAAGAGCCTTGTAGGTGAGAAGAAGGATTTTAAATTCTAGTCTGGATTTTACAGGAAGCCAGTCCAGAGAAGCTAAAACAGGAGAGATGTGATCTCTTTTCCTGGTTCCTGTAAGAACACGTGCTGCAGCATTCTGGATCAGCTGAAGAGTCTTTATGGACTTTTTCGAGCAGCCTGATAATAAAGAATTGCAATAATCCAATCTAGAAGTAACAAATGCATGAACTAGTTTTTCTGCATCATTTTTAGACAGGATATTCCTGATTTTTGCAATATTACGTAAGTGAAAAAAGGCGATCCTTGAAATTTGCTTTATGTGGGAATTAAAGGACATGTCCTGATCAAAGATAAGTCCAAGATTCCTCACAGTGGTGCTGGAGGAGTTTAACATTAGAAAATTACAGGTCATCCAGGTTTTAATATCCTGAAGGCACATTTGAAGTTTAGCTAACTGATTAGTTTCATCCGGCTTGGTTGATAGATATAATTGAGTATCATCTCCATAACAATGAAAGTTTATGGAGTGCTTCCTGATAATATTGCCTAAAGGAAGCATATATAAAGTGAACAGGATTGGACCGAGCACAGATTCTTGTGGGACTCCATGACTAACCTTGGCGTGCACAGAGGATTCATCGTTAACATGAACAAACTGAGATTGATCTGATAAATAAGACTTAAACCAGCTTAGAGCAGTCCCTTTAATGCCGATTAAATGTTCCAATCTCTGTAATAAGATATGATGGTCAATGGTATCAAATGCAGCACTAAGATCTAATAACACAAGTACAGAGATAAGTCCTTTGTCTTATGCAATTAGGAGGTCATTAGTAATTTTAACAAGTGCTGTCTCTGTACTATGATGAACTCTAAATCCTGACTGAAAATCCTCAAATAAGCTGTTGCTATGCAGAAAGTCACACAGCTGTTTGGCGACTGCTTTCTCAAGAATCTTAGAGAGAAATGGAAGGTTGGATATAGGTCTATAGTTGGCTAAAACATCTGGATCAAGGTTGGGCTTTTTTAGAAGAGGTTTTATTACAGCTACTTTAAAGTGCTGTGGTACATAGCCTGTTAATAAAGACAGATTGGTTATATCTAGTAGAGAAGTGTTGACTAATGGTAAAACTTCTTTAAGTAGCCTAGTCGGGATAGGGTCTAAGAGGCAGGTTGATGGTTTAGATAAAGAAATAATTGAATTAAATTGATGAAGATCAAGTGAAGCAAAGCAGTCTAAACATGTATCTGGTTTTACAGCTGTTTATAAGGTTCCTGAGTTTAGAGATAAGTCAGTGCCAGTTAAAGGCAGGTCTTGGTAAATTTTGCTTCTAATAGTTATAATTTTATTGTTGAAGAACCTCATAAAGTCGTTACTACTAAGAGCTATGGGAATACTTGGCTCAGTAGAGCTGTGACCTTCCGTTAGCCTGGCTGCAGCGCTGAAAAGAAACCTGGGGTTGTTCCTATTTTCCTCTATTAATGAGGAGTAGTACGCTGCTCTGGCATTACGGAGGGCCTTCCTATACGTCTTAAGACTATCTTGCCAGATTAAATGAGAATTTTGCAATTTGGTGGAACGCCAAATCTTCTCAAGTTTCCATGATATTTGCTTTAATTTGCGAGTTTCAGTGTTATACCATGGAGCTAACCATCTTTGTTTTAATTATCTTCTTTTTTAGAGGGGCAACAGAGTTGAGTGTCATTTGCAGCGAGCCTGCTGCACTATCAGCAAAATGATTGATTTGGGAGGGACTAATAGCATAGGAGTCCTCCGTTACTTTGTGACTTGGTAATGACTTAATGCTAACGAAATCGCATCCTTAAATTTAGCTACAGCACTATCAGATAGACATCTTGTAGAGAAGATTTTGCCTAATGGCGTGTAGTTCAGCAGTATAAACTCAAAAGTTATCAAACAGTGGTCAGATAAAAAGGGATTCTGTGGGAACAGTATTAAATGTTCAATTTCAGCACCATTCACCAGAACAAGATTGAGGGTGTGGTTTTAACGGTGAGTCGGTTTATGAACACTTTGAGAAAAGCCAATAGACTCTAAAAGAGAGATAACGCAGAACTAACGCTATCATTCTCATCGTCCACATGAATATTAAAATCCCCTACAATAAGAACTTTGTCCGTTTTTAGCACTAAATTTGACAAAAACTCTGCAAATTTGAATAAGAATTCAGAGTATGGACAAGGTGCTCGGTACACTATAACAAATAGAATTGGTTGCATTGATTTCCAACTTGTGTGTGAAAGACTAAGAACAAGACTTTCAAATGAGTCAGGGCTGCCAACTTTTCCAAAAACCTTGGAGTGAGATTTGGGGGGGCCAACCCATATTTTGCCGCGTACAAAGCAATTTCTTTTGGTCTTTATCCTTTAGGGTTTAAATTGGGATTTGGTATATGTGGGTGGATGGGGGACTCCCTAGGGGGGTCTGGGGGTATGCCCCCCCAAAATTTGAAAAATAAACCATTAAATGGCACTTTCTGGAGAGTTTTTTTGCAAAAAAAATGGAGAAATCAAGTCTTACATGATATGTGCAAAACTGTAGGGTTAGGAGCCTTTGTGTTGTTGTATCAACAGGTTTTAGGGCATTCAGCATTTACATTATGTAGATTATTAACTTCTTATAATATAAGAACTGACCCACACAATGTGCCAAACATAATGAACCACATGAAGAGACAGTAGCATATGTCAGCAACAGCTGAGAAGATTTGGGTCTGTGGTGAACAGGTCCAGGGGTCCCTGGTGTAGGGACCAGGGACCCAAAGTTAAATTAATGTTGAGGGATCAACTAAGACCACTGAAATTCTAAAGAATGAGAACCACTGAGTTACATAAATTCTAATCCTTTAACCTTTGTGCCAATGTTCAGTAATGTTTGGCTGTCATCCTCTGGCCCCACTTACTGTTTTTACTTTTTTGTGAAAATAAAGACTATTTGTTCATTTTAAAAAACATCAAATTAATTATTTACAGTTACATTTAGAGATGCAGAGGTTAGAGATGCACAATAGTGGCCCAACGTTGCAGTATCATATTATAGTATATATAGGCTAGTATAGCTCAGGTGTGTTTCACCAGATTTCTGCTCATATTTACAACTTTGTGCACATAACTCCTCCCATCTCTGTTGTCCGAGATGTGGAGAGTTGTAATATAGTCTGCTGTGCATGTCATTGCTCCGCTGATATGATGGATCTCATTCAGACCGTCTGACAGACGCAGAGGCCCATTTGGGTCTCTGGTCTCTGACAGAGTTTTGAGGTGGCCGTACGCTGCTCTTTATTGGAGGACTACGCACAGATGCAACGCCTCACTGCCCCCAGCAGAGCGAGTCCACTACAATTAACTGAAGTTGCTCCACTACCAGCCGCGCTGCTCACCTCTATCTTTACAGAGAGAGTGGACACGAAGCGACGGACGGTCTGTGATAATCAGAGCTCATACCTGAAGCCGGGGAAATGCACCTGGGATGGCTCGTGAAAAAAATGTTCTCATTTTGCGACAATTTGAAAATTCCACAGACAGGGAGCGCTCTTGAACCCACTCACAGTCTCTGAAAGCACAACTAGTCGATCACAAGTGGCTCAACAGGTAAAAACATAGATAAACTCATCTTTCATAAATTTGACCGACCGGGTTGACACTTCAGCGTGAGAAATCGGGGGTGTGGCGTGTGCGCGTGTGAAACCAGTCAAATGCGTGTGTCTCACGGCCAATGCGTGAGAGTTGGCAGCCCTGAATGAGTTATAATTCAGTTTGGGTTTAGAGCTGATTAGTAGACTAGAATTGAAGCTAGCTGCAAATCATTACCACTTTCACATCTCAATTATATATTTTATTATTTATTCATCATTCTCATTTCCTATTTTTTCAGAACTGTTCATATGTTCATACTGTTCATATTGTAATATAATAACATAATACTATTTTATCCCAGTACCCTTGCACTACGCACATTTAAATAATTGTATAGTTAGACGTAGTTTAGACGTAGACGTCTAAACGTATAGACGTAGTTTGGCGCTGTGGCAGACGGCTGCCTCTCCAGTAGCTCTCCAGTTTATAGCTCTTTTTACTTATTTAAACCTCTTTTTTGTATCTCTTTTTAACTCTTCTTGCGAAGATAGTGTGTTTCTATATATCCTATGGCTATTTCCAATCGTAAAATTCAACCAGGAGCCAGCTTTCTCACTTACTCAAGAGAGGAATTGCTGGCTCTGCACACAAAGGGACGCGCCGGGACACGGCACCCTATCCCGACGGAGCTGAGGAGGAGACCCAGGGGCTGCAAGGCCGGGGCAAAGCTAAAGGCCGAGCTAGCGGAGAATCGGAGGCGCTACAAGCCGTCGATTCCCTCCGTTATCATGGGGAACGTGAACTCGCTGCCGAACAAGATCGACGAGCTGTCCGCGCTGAACAACCAGCGGACCTACCGTGAGACCAGCTTGTTCATCTTTATGGAGACATGGCTAAACCACCTCGTACCAGATGCTAACGTGGACCTGCTTGGATTCACTGCCGTGAGAGCCGACAGAGACACACAGGCAAGTGGAAAAAGCAAAGGTGGGGGACTCATCATGTATGTCAACAACCGCTGGTGTAACCCAGGACATGTCTCCGTAAAGACAGCCTCATGTTGCCGGGACCTCGAGCTGCTAGCCAATAGCCTACGGCCATATTATTTACTAGGGGTGATCCGAGTATCCGGCTGAAACGAGTATCCGGTACGGATAAAGCACTTTTGCCGAGTACAATTATTATCCGAGTAATATGAGTCAATATCCGTGCTCGGATTGAATAAAACTCCTCAACTGGCCGCGCAGCGTTCTGTGATAATCACAGCGCCCCCCCCCCGCCTACAAACCCGCTCGGATCAATCACACACACACAGAACATGGAGAAATGCGCTCCCTCGACCTCTCTCTCTCTTTCTCTCTCTCTCTCTCTCGCTCGCTCGCTCTCTCTCTCTCGCTCGCTCGCTCCCGCTCCTTCAGTCAATTCGGTCCGCGGATCTGTTCCGTTAACGTTTAGGGTTTCTTCAGGTTTGTTTTTAACTTCAGTTTATAGTACTTACAGACATAGTAACCAGTAGATTTCTGGTGAACGTGGGGTTTGTAGTCCTTACATAGTCTCTGCCATCGGAGATTTTTTTTTTTTTACTGTCAGCTGCCCCCCCGCCCCCTCTCTCTCTGTGTCTCTCTCTTACTCACTCACTCACAAACACACACACACACACACACACACACACACACACACACACCTTGTGTGGAAATAAAGAAATAAAAGAAATAAAAAAGAACCAAAAACAAAAAAATCACACTGATAAAGAAAGTTATATTGAGTATGAAAACTCTTGTTCATTACATTTTACTTCATAATTGCAACCGCATGTGTTGTATTCACTGTTGCAAAACGTTCTGTATATAGTTTGTTTGTTACCATGACAACACCATTGATCTGAAGCTCGATGCTGTCATGTAAATAGTTTTCAAATCAGCAATAAATATAACAATTTTTGATCAACTCATATCAATTGCATGCTTAAATAACATACCGGTTAAAGCCCCGCACATTTCAAGAGAACCTGACCCACTTCCTGGTTAAATCTGACCACTTCCGGTTTAGGCCCCGCCCAGTCCGAGTACGGATCCGGATACAGATAATTCATGTGGTAAACAGATACAGATACAGATACAGATAATGCTGTACTCGCTCAACCCTATTATTTACCCAGGGAGTTTAGCCATGTGGTTACTCTCTGTGTTTACATCCCTCCGAGAGCGGACGCAGCAGCTGCCTGTGAGAAGATTCACTCCGTCACAGCAGCGCTGCAGACACAGCACCCTGAGGCCTTCATGATCATCTCTGGGGACTTTAACCATGCTACTTTGGACTCTACTTTGGCTGTCTTTCACCAGGTTGTAGACTGTCCGACCAGAAACAACAGGACAATTGATCTCCTGTATGCTAATGTGAGGGATGCATACAGAGCGACTCCCCTCCCCCCACTGGGGAAGTCTGATCACAACCTGGTTCATCTACAGCCACTGTACACCCCCCTGGTCCAAAAACAGCCAGTGACAACTCGCACCAGCAGGAGGTGGTCCCCTGAGATGGAAAGTGCCCTGAGAGACTGTTTCAACACCACAGACTGGGACGTGCTGATTAACCAGCATGGTGAGGACATAGAGGGGATGACACACTGTCTGACGGACTACCTGAACTTTTGTGCCGACGTGGTCTCCCCTATCAAGACCGTCCGATGTTACCCTAACAACAAGCCATGGGTAACACAGGAGGTTAAGGCTGTCCTCAACAGGAAGAAGGCTGCCTTCAGGAGCAGGGACAGGGAGGCCATGAAGGCAGCACAGCGGGAGGTGAAACACTGTGTGAGTGTCTGGTCGTTGACTTTGGGAGGTCCAGACCAAGACCACGACCGGTCCTGCTAGAGGGAGTTGAGGTGGAGGCAGTTCAGTCGTACAAATACCTCGGGCTGTGGCTGGACAGCAAACTGGACTGGACAACACACAGCAGCCACCTGTACAGGAAGACACAGAGCCGGCTGTACTTCCTGAGGAGGCTGCGCTCCTTTAACATCTGCAGCAAACTGCTGTGGATGTTCTACCAGTCTGTGGTCACCAGTGTCCTCTTCTACACTGTGGTGTGCTGGGGGGGCAGCATATCGAAGAAGGACACCCACAGGCTGGATAAACTGATCAGGCGGGCCGGCTCTGTGGTCGGCATGAAGCTGGACTCACTGGTGACGGTGGCAGAGAGGAGGACATTGGACAAACTGCTGGACATTACTGACAATGCCAGCCACCCCCTGCACCCCGTCATCAGCACCCAGAGGAGCCGGTTCAGTGGAAGGCTGCTCCTTCCCAAGTGCCGGACCAACAGACTCAAGGACTCCTTTGTCCCTCATGCCATTAGTCTATACAACTCCTCACTAGGGGGGAAGAGGAAATAGGGCAGAGGACAATGCATACATACATACATACATACATACATGCATACATACATACATACATACATACATACATACACACATACATGCACACCTGGACTTAAATTCACACCTGGTCACTTTATAATAATTTTTAACACTGGACTAAACACTGACACTTTAATAATAATTTATGGTCTTTTCTTTGTTTATTTGACAAATGTTCTTATTGTTGTTATTATTTTTATTGGTATTTTGTTGATTTTGTTGTCTTTATACTGTCTTTTTATCTATTTCTATTTCTTTATTCTTGCTAAAAACTGCTGCTGGAACTTTCAATTTCCTGCGGGAGTCATCCCAAAGGATCAATAAAGAGAAGTCTAAGTCTAAGACCATTGATCTCTTCATTGCACTCATGCCTCTATATTGTTTCTGTTTAGAGTATGTATATATTGTGTATATATTAGTGTGTATATTTCTGTTTTGGTTGATATGTATGTGTAAGCACAGTGTGAGTAACGATGCACCAAAGACAAATTCCTCGTATGTGTCCTCATACCTGGCGAATAAAGCTGATTCTGATTCTGAACTCCACCTTCTCGGCCTGCGCCTCGATGAATGTGAGTATTAATATGACTGGGAGGGGTGGACTCATTTAGACTAACATATTCTCCATCCCCCAGCCAGGTTTCAGTAAGACAAAATAAATCAATATTAGAATCTGATATTAATTCATTTACTAGTACACCTTTAGAAGAGAGAGATCTGATGTTTAGGAGTCCACATTTAACTGTTGTAGTGTCCTACGTCGGGACTCAATTAGCTAAGAATTCAGTCTATGATATGATTATGTATAAAAATGATTTATTCATAAAACAGAGCAATGCATTCCGGGCAGTTATACGTGCACCGTCCTAATGGAACATGACTAGTTCCGAGGTCCCCAAAAAGGCGCTTAAACAGGGGTGCGCATAGATTATATGGGTTCTCCTTAAGGGAGCCCTATTGGTTAAAAGCGTCACTGGGCAGATCATAACGCCTTAGCAACAGTATTTCTATTGGCTGGGTGGGCGCGGCATCCTGTCTCAGTCTCCAGATGTGTCTGTGTGTGTGTGTGTGTGTGCTTTGGGTATTTTTCCAGTGAGAGAATACTATGTTCTGTGTGTAGTGTTATCGCAGTGGGGTCGTTGGACCTCTTCCTTACTCTCATGTTGGTTTCCTGCCTGATTGGTTTATTGCTCGACACAGGAATGCCGCCCCCCACCTACACACAAGGACAAGCAACAACATTCAGTGTTATTCAGTGTCTGACATGAGCTTTGTTTCATTTGCTTATGCATGAGTTTATAGTCTAGTAGCCAGCCCATAGAGCCCCATTGTGAACCCGGAAATGGTGATACACCAAGTTTTATTGCAGAAGTGTGAAGTATGGGGGTCCGTGTACGTTTTGATCGTTTGTTTTTTTGTTTTGAACCACAACGAAATAACGAGAAAACCACCGTTTTTCGTTTGTCGTTTCAAACCAAAAACAAAGAGACGGTAAAATGAGAGCCGTTCTTCCGTTTTGGTTTCTGAAGTCAAAAACGAAAAACGAGTAAACCAATTTCAAATAACGGACCGTTTTTTGTTTTTGAAATTCTTATTTTCATTTCTCCGTTTGAAGATCTACATTACAAGAAAGACAGGTGGGCCGGAAGTAATAGTAAATATAGCCTATAAAAATAAAAGCCAAGCTTTTATAACGGGTAAATTGTGCTGCACTAACGTTATACCAGAGTAACGTTAGAAGAAAAAAATCAATCAATAAATAGGCTGATATGAACCTGGACCCAAGAAAAATATTAGCAACAGTAGTTATTATAGTTATTTAATATCGAGCCTATCCACGTGCACATCACCAGCCCCGTTTAATGACGCGCATTGTTTGGTTCAATACAGCTGGTAATAGAGGGTAACCTGAGAACTTGTGTGTGCAGAGTTGGTACTGCTAGCGCTATATTAAATAATTAAATGTATCTTTATTGTGGTTTCCACGTAATGGACCATCAAGGGCAGTTCAAAACGATTACAAAAACAGACCAGTAGGTGTCGCACCATGCCCTGCTGTGTGCAAACTGCTGTCATATGGAGATGAAAGAGAAATTAAGTTTATGTTCAGTAACTTTGGAAAGCTAAACATTTTCCATTATTTTCATTATAACTGCTTTCACAAATCACGTTTCTTTGCCCTGCTGCTTAAGTCAATAGCCTACTCACCAAAATGAGCTCTTTCTCGTCATAATGTTTGCTGATTTCCATGTGTGCTATTTACTGCGTGAACTGTTTTAGGAGTTGACTGTGACACTCACAAATTTAAAACATGTCTCACATATAGACCTACAGTCCAGTGGGGGTGTGGCTCTAGTGTGTGTAATAGACAACAAGCAAGTGAACATAATCTAAACATTTAATAAATAAATTGATTCATTTATTATTTGCATAAAATAACAATAGATTAACAACAAAGGGACATTTCAACTAAACTTACTATTCTGCAAGTGAACAATTAATAATTATTATTTGCCTAAAATGACATCACCACGATGGTCAGCAACAGATGAACATAACTCAATTTAATCCAGCACCCCCACACACCCAACACAACTAACAGGCCCCCCAACAACAACTCTTAAAATAAAAACTACACACACTCCTGACTACATCAGCCAAATTCCCACGCCAAGTTATTGTCAGCTTTTAGAGAGGAGCAATAGAAAGCCCTGACTGGAAACATCCCAAACTGGCATGGGATGTGCACGGCCCAGGACCAGGACCATGACCAGGACCTGAGGGCTCTACAGCGGGAGGTTAAAACTGCTCAGAGGATCATTGGTACCCATCTCCCCAGCTTCAGTGATATCAGGGAGTGAGGTGTATACGCAGAGCCAAAGGATCCTAAAGGACAGTACCCCCCCAGCCACAGCCTGATCACCATGCTGCCTTCTGGGAAGGGATATAGAGGTTTCTGCTGCTGCCGCACCACCAGACTGCAGAGCAGCTTTCTTCCAAAGCTCTCAGACTCTCACATTCTAATCATCCCCAGCACTGCTCCACTAGTTAGAGTTTATTTCTGTTTACCATTTTTATAATTGCTTCTACAGTATATTACTTATATTTTCTGCTATGAGAGAAGGGAGTTACAAACTCAATTTATACTTCATACTATATAACCTGTTATATTGTGACAAAAAAAATCTACCCACCTACCTTAAAGAAGAATAAATGAATGTTTTGGAAAAGCAAGTCAAAAGTTCTGACCTTAAAATGATTGAAATGTTGTGGAAGGATGAGGAAGCAAGCAGCTCATGTGAGGAACCCCAGACGGCCTACATTAGGACATTCTGATGGGAGTTTGTTGTCTGAGCTGCTAAGAAGCTGATAGCAGTGTTAGAATCAGGTTAAAACAGAAGGGCATGCAGGTTTAACTCTGGGATTGGGGTGAATAATGATGATGATGATGATGATGGTGTGATGATGATGATGATGGTGATAGCTAGGTTACAAAAAATCAAAAACCAATAAAACAAATGAAGTGAACAACATACATCTGTATCAGTAATCTTGATTAAAACAGTTCCCATAGGCACATTACAGTCAGTCATTTAAAGACTGCCATCTGCTGGTTGAAAGGGGGAACAGTTTGGTCCGTTGTGGAGAAACCACATTAAATATGAACTTAATTATTTAATATAGCGCTAACAGTACCACTCTGCACACACAATTCTCAGGTTACCCTCTATTACCAGCTGTATTGAACCAAACATGCGCTCATTAAACGGGGCTGGTATGTGCACGTGGATAGGCTCGATATTAAATAACTATGATAAACTACTGTTGCTAACATTTTTCTTTGGGTCCAGGTTCATATCAGCCTATTTATTGATTGTTTTTTTTTTTCTTCTAACGTTACTCTGGTATAACGTTAGTGCAGCACAATTTACCCGTTATAAAAGCTTGGCTTTTATTTTTATAGGCTATATTTACTACTACTTCCGGCCCACCTGTCTTTCTTGTAATGTAGATCTTCAAACGGAGAATGAAATAAGAATTTCAAAAAACAAAAAACGGTCCGTTATTTGAAATTGGTTTACTCGTTTTTCGTTTTTTGACTTCAGAAACCAAAACGGAAGAACGGCTCTCATTTTACCGTCTCTTTGTTTTTGGTTTGAAACGACAAACGAAAAACGGTGGTTTTCTCGTTATTCGTTTTGTGGTTTAAACGAAAAAACAAACGATCAAAACGTACACGGACCTATGGGTCCCCAGCATACGAAATGACGGATGCTAATTTGCATATGTTGAGCAATTTGCATAATTAGCATAATTAGCATTATTAGCTTAATCGTCCAGTTTGACCACATATTTTTTGCACTGTATGGCCAATTTCTACAATATTGAGTGGTTTTAGGGGTTTTAGAGGATGCTGATTTCTTTTCTGGCATTTTCAGATTTCAAAGAGGTAATTTTAGTACTTATTGTGATTTATTTAGGTAAGTTCCAATACTTTCAGGTGTAATTATAGGTTATTTTTATGGTAAACACAATCTTACATTTTCAGAATCATGAGTGTTTTTGTGAATGTTGATGCATTGTTTTTAGGGTTTAGTTAAGCTGAATCCCCTCCTGACACTTTTGAATATCCAATGCTTTTTGGATAAATGATGAATCTTGGTTCATTAGCAAAATTAGCGGAATCGGCCAGATCGACAATAGATTTTGCACTGTGCCATCAGTTTCTACAATATTGGAATGTTTTAAGAGGTTTAAGAGGATGCTGAATTCAATTCTGGCCCTTTTAGACTTCAAAATGGCAATTCTATAACAAATTTGGATTAATTTAGACACATTTTTTATTAACTCTGGACAAACGTTTAGGTTATTTTCATGGTAAACACTATAACCTTACATTTCAACTCTTGCTCTTTGATATAAATGTTGATAACCTAAATTTGTTGACATTTTTTGAGGTTAGGTCATGTTTTCCTGCAAATAAGATGTGGCAGCTAGCTGTTGTAGTTGTAATAAGTATGTAGTAAAGCAAGGGAGCATTGTCTAGTTTTAAAGTTGAAAACGTTTAAAAAAAGTTGAAACATTTATTATTATGGAAAACTTAATCATTAAAGAAAGTAGTTTCACCAAAAAGCATGTCTTCCTTAAACAGAACGCCGGCGTTACTAACTCATAGCCATATCGAACAATTCAATTCAATTTCAATTCAATTTATTTATAGTATCAATTCATAACAAGAGTTATCTCAAGACACTATACAGATAGACCACACTCCAGAATTTACAAGGACCCAACAGTTCTAGTAGTCTCCTCCAGAGCAAGCAACAGTGCGAGCTAATCACAAACCACCAAAACTTTAAGGAACGATAATTTTTGGTACAACATAACTTAAGTTGTGTGCTCCGCAGTAGAGCTTGTCGGTACACGATCTGTCCTGCGCATGTGCAAGATGTTCAAGCATGCGCAGATGATATCATGATGAACGCGGATTTATGACCTTACGATACTGCACAATCTGTTCCCGTAGATAGTTTAAAGAAAGTCCGTTCACCGCCACTGGAAAGCTAACTTTCGTTTAGCTGACAGCTAATTCAGCTAACCACCAGCTGAGACAGCATGTAAAAGACCCTCAAAACTAAAATAACTGTTGAAATATATAACAGCTGTTACGTCAGTTTTACTTTACTGTGCTCATATAAAATACAATCACTCAATACTTGTCTTTATTATTACTGTAAAATCTTAATTTAGCTGTTGCTGCTTTTCGTACTGTTTACTTTGAATAACGTTATTTAGGCTGAATCAAACTGTCAGCTAGTGATTAGTCAAAATAGCTGTTAGCTAAATTAGCATCAGCTTACCAGTGGAGGCTAACTGTTCTCTTAGCTAATTCATGGTTCCAGTCTGCCTTACCCAGCCACCAGATGTTGTCATTGCGTCCCAGCTCTTTATCGTGTTTGGCCATCGTCTGGGACAGTGGCAGATCTTGCAGCCAGCATGGGACGTTGGCTTAATTGTTACGACACCAAACATTTGTCATCTTTGACAGATATTTGCAGGTGTCTGCAAAGGACCATGAGAGACATAGAAGAAAAGGACAGAGCTCCACAGAGTAGCCTACATGCTCTCATTGACTACACATCTACCTAGTCGAGACAAAGTCTTGAAAAACAAGCACAACAAACAAAGGCTGAGAAAAACTCCTGTGTACTTTCAATGTAGGAAGTAATATCATGATGGTCAGTAAAGCTGACAGCATTGCCACTCATGATGAGACGGATGTATCACTTTAACTGTCTTTGTGCCTTATGGTTAATTGGTGTTAGAAGGCTGGTATAATAACTAACCTACAGATAAAATGGCACAATTTCTCAGCATAAATGCAATTGCAGAGAATCTGGGTGACCATGTGGTTCCATTCTGGCCATGTATGCTCTTTCGGGATGTGATTCCACCTCATATCCTGTTGGGAAGGGGAAGGTGACTGCACTCAATGCCATAAGAGTCGTTCCTGGTAAGCTTCTCCACTGCATTGAGACAGCAAGAAGCCCAAAGTTACAGATCACAAAAGCAACAAGGGCTTTCTTTTTGGCTCTGTACAATCAGAGGAACTTTGAACCTTGAATGCAGCCAGGTATGGAATTTACCAAAAAGCGCCAAAGGTCCCCAGCACTGAATCACTAGCTTGCCTTCATGGAAGACGTCTCCCCCCTCAGGCCCTGCTATGGAAAGCAGCAGACCATCTTACTATCCTCTTCTTTTCTGTCATCATCTTCTCCAGACCCTTCATCCCTCTCTTTTTGCTTTCTGTGGTGTTGTTAAGTATGATGCAGCATATACCATCATTGCCTTTGCAGAAACACTAACTGGTTAGGCCTACAGGCCAGACATACAGCTGTACAGCTGCGCTTTGCTGATGTGCAAGGTTTCAACCCGGCTTTGCAACCACAGCTGACAACAAGTAACAAAGCAGGAAGAAACACTGGACTTGAATCCTGGGTGGCATAATGGGATAAATAAAGTATAATCTAATCTAATCTAATCTAATCTAATCTAATCTAATCAGTAGGGGTGATCCGAGTATTAGATTAGATTGATTCAACTTTATTGTCATCACACATGTACAGGTACAATGCAACGAAATACAGTTTAGAGAGGTTTGGGAGACCTCTGAGCCGCAGCTAGTGAAAGCGCCGCCACATGCACTCTGAAAAGGATATATGCAGACAGCAGATAATACAAGACATATATAAGCACGAGACTACATACATGAAGGAATATTGGTGTATGGTGTCTGTGGATGTGAGTGCGTAGGAGACACAAACTGTGTGGGTTGTTGAAAAACAGCTCAGTTCAGTCCGGCCTTGACTA
>NW_022603506.1:0-48346 GCF_008692095.1 Etheostoma spectabile
ATTCATTGGATCAACAGAAGAGTGTGTTCACCGTGAAAAAGCGTCGTACAAAACCTCCCTCATCAGACTGAACAGAAACTGAACTGACTGCTGCAGCTGGAAGCTACTGCAGAGACTGATACAGTTCACTGAACACAACACACACACACACAGTCCCCTCAACAACCTGAAAGTGTCCTCATGAAGAGAAAGTTCCATTGAAGAAGCCCTCAGAACATTCAAATCCCAAACAACAGCAGAGTCAGCTCCACTGATGTCCAGACACTAACCAAGTCACCGTATATAGAACATCAACATCCACACATCACATGGAAACATCTCAGGACTCTGAGCTCCAAATCTGCAAAACAACAAATGTTTTCTGAGGCAGAACTCTGACGCTGTCATAAACATGATGTCCTCTGGGACCCGATTCCTACAGAACATGTCCCTGAACAAGCTGTCCTTTCATACTTGATACTTCTACCCCATCATAAGAGTTGTTTCTATAATAGACAATAGTCTTTTGGACTATGCAGCTATGTGTTTTTATATAAATATTAGGCCTTTTTATTACATGGCTTGGTTGAATTCTAATGTAGAATGCGGTCTGTAATTTCAGCCCGTTGCTAAGGATAACACATCATTGCCATATAATATAGCGTTGCCATGGACACAGTTCTGTTCCTTCTGGAGGACAGCTATGTCAACCCGCCAGAAGAAGTCCCGGTAACTTATCAGCTGTTGCAAACAATGGGAAAACGTGGATTAACTTCTGACCTCCTTTTCAACCAATGACAGCAGATCTGGTGAGCGCCTACTAACGCGTGATTCGGCGTCACTGCCAGGGTCATTAACGTAATTATCAGCATTCATTACTATATACATAATACCTAAAAGGCCACTAGAAATTTGTGCAATTTCATTACAGTGCAATACTTAATATTTAACCAATTAATCTTATTACAGTGCAATATTTAATTCTCAGGACTTTTGATACACCAATAAGTGTATTTTTTACGTAATGTGTAAACAAACCTTTTATCTTTATCATATATATATATATATATATATATATATATATATATATATATATATATAGTTGTTCTCAGGAACTGTGCTCCACATTCCCCCCTTTCTTTTTTTCTGCACTACATACATTTTATATGAATCTCGTTGCACAGGTACTGCACTTGTGTGTAATCGACCATAAAGGCTTTCTATTCATTCACGAGTCTTTGCATTGACTATATATGGTTAAAAATGGCCGTGTTAAGAGGCTGATCCCCGTACGCATACTGGGTAATCTGTGATTTATAAAGGGAACATTGCTCACAGATGTGCGTACACACGGTTTTATAAGTGAACTTTCTTTGGCGTACGCCATTTTTGGATTTTTGGATACGTAGCCTACGTTTAGGAGGATCCTACGCACAGTTTTGACTGACTTCACACTTCATATCGAAGCATCTTTTAAATTTGCTACCGCTCACCACTGGAAAGCTCTGTAAAAGATTCTCAAAGTGGACAAACTCATTTCCATTTCATCTTTTAAAACCACCATCTCGCATTTGTTCACCGACATATGCAGCTGCTTCTCCACATCATTTCCCAGATAAACATTTGTACGGTTTCTCCTTGTCTTATTCACTCACATACCTGTTCACTTCTCTCGTTTCACGTGTTGACTGCGGTCTATGTTGTATTTTAAATTGTATTATATGTAACTAAAACTTTATGTCTAATATATTTTAGTCCCTAGTCCTCCTTCCTGTCCCCTAAGTTGCTTTGTGAGGCCCCCATTGTAAATAAGAACCTGTTCTTAATAATTTGCCAGTAAAAAATACTGCATTTAATATTAGATTAGATTAGCTTAGATTCAACTTTATTGTCATTACACAGGCACAAGTACAAGGTAACAGAATGCAGTTTAGCTCTAACCAGAAGTACAATAGCGGTAAATGCAGTAAGTAATATATACTTTTAATGGCATTTATAATATTCACACCTGATATTACTGCCACAATGACAGATTAGTTGTGTCTGTGTGACCAAAATGTGACGAGACATGGCCCAAAGATTCTGCAGAGGTATCCGAGTCCCACTCTAATTATGAGCTTGTTATTCCCTATAAAGTGGAGCCTCAGAGGAGGTGATCGGGTTGAAGGCATCATTTTTATTTAATAACTTAACCCTTGTGTTGTCTTTCCCTCAACATGAAAAAACTCTTATGTTGTCCCTATCTCAAGGTTTTTGTTGCTTTTCAAAAAAAAAGTATTACTTTTTTTGGGGGGTTTCCAACATTTTTATCAGGATTTTCCTCCACTGTCTTTGTCCGTTTTGATGACATTTTGTCATTTTTTTGAAATTTTAGTCGGTTCTTGACGCTTACTTACAGTGTTTTTTTTATGATTTTTTCCACCAATGTTTTGTCGCCTTGTTGACATTTTCAACCTCCCATATTTCTGATACATAAAAACTTGGAAATGGGTCAAATTTGACCCAAGGACAACACACGTGTTGAACCAGCCAGGGGAAAAGTCTAAAGTATTAAAAGTTAAAGGAAAGGTATGTCAGTAAACAGGTTGAATACACAGAAAGCAAATACAGATACTTGATTAAAGTGCTGTGTGTACACTTGTTACACTTGTTAGTTTGAATACTGTACTTTTCATATTTCATTTCCTCTATATGCTGTTAGATATTGTAATGTGTTTTTTAATTGGGATAAAACAAGTCTTGCATTTAAAAGATAGATTTGTTTGATGGACCCACATAACAGTATCTACTGTACACCTCAGTATAGATCTTGAGCATTGGCATGGAGGAAAGGCCACTGCTCAATGATTTAAAGCTCTTAGACATTGTTACGTTCCAGGCAGAGTAGAAGTTGCCTGTCGTCATGTGTTTCCCTTTGGTTGTTTCTTCCTCTTCCCACTCTGGTTTCTCTCCAGTGAGAACGCTGATGGCTTTCCACCTGTGCAGCAGGTGAAGCAGGATTGGTTCCCTCAGTCGGCCAATCAGCATTCGAGGAAGTCAGTAAAAGGAGAACACCGACAGAAAAAAAAAATAATCTCTGATCTCTTGCTGGTTGAGCTTGGAGTTTCTGTTCAAAATGTAAGACTCTGAACTTGTACGTAATTAAAATCATCGCTTTAATAATCACTTCTACAATATCTCTCACTCATTTCCTATTTGCTCTGTCCCCGGGACCATCGAAGGGGACGTAACAAACATGTCTGAGTGCAGCTATGATGATGGACATTATGTCCTCATGTCGTCCTGACATAAACACCACCTGATTCAAACGGGAGTGTTCCCAAGAAAAGCTCCGCGGTCAACTACATCACCATGGTGACATCACAATATTTACAATATACCATAGAAATTAGAAACTAAGATATATTTCATAGGAATTCAAATTAACACAACACTAAAACTGTAAATATTATTTATTTTATATCTAGCACTCTTCATAGAAACTCAAACATACTCACTGTTTAAATATTGCAAAATGTCATTTGTTTCATGTTGTAAAGTTAGTAATCATGTCTATAACATATTTTATCATTTGGAGTTATTTTCTTTTGGCTTCTCTTTATTGTAATGTAAATATTTCAGAGATTAAACTGCAGATCACACTCATTTTATTTCTCTCTACGCTGATGATGTCATGCTTTTTATTTCAGATTTAGAAAATATTTTTCAGACTTTTTGTAGTTTGTGTAAATTATAATGAATGTTCTTTAGACACTTAAAGCCATACAACATTCCGTCCTTACTATGAACACACTTCAGTATAAGAGATGATTTATTATTAAATGTTCCCACCATGAGTTTTGTTTCAAAGGTTTATCATTATAGACATTGTTTTATATAATCCTATACTGTCTTTCTACAGTCACCATGGAGACACTAAAACATATTTGTTGGATCAGTTTGTCTTCAGGATTTCATAAAGTCAGTGACACCATAAGAAAAGATGTAATAAGACACTTTGGTAATAATAAACAGGAAACAGCTGATTTGATGAATACGTCTTTATTATGTGGAAACACTGAAATAATATTGAGACATTGCAGCCAGCTGGTAAATTGTCTATTGACGAGGAGAAATAAAGCCAGCTAGTTGCAGAGTGCAGAGTGAGAGCAGTGTCAGAGTAAAACCAAGTAGCAGAGTCCCTGCCAGGGAGTCAGCTCAGGACTGGGAACACTGGTCTCTCCTCATGTCTTGAGTGCGAGCGAGTCTGGGAGCCCTGGGTGGGCCTCACAGGTCACAGAGCCCACCTTCCCCCACTGGTCTGCAGGGAGCCTCAGGGTGCTGCTCCAGCTGTTGGCCGTCCTCCAGCACCCCGGGCTCCTGCTCTCCTCCCAGCTGCTGCTGCTGCTGCCGTCCCTTCCAGGCCAGACTCCAGTCTGAGGGGAAGCTTGTGGCCAGCACATGAGCGTGGCCTTCCCCTGCTGCAGCTCTTCTCTGGAGGGGGCAGCACCGTCAGGGTGGGGCATACATCACCTATAGCAGCAGAGGTGGAAGGGTTAAAAAGATTTGCATCAAACCTCAAAATAGTTAACGGTTAGAGAAGCAGCGCTTAGAGGACAGGAAGCACACAGCTGTCAATCACACACCACAACTCATACCCCTTTACTGTGGGGGGGGGGGGGGGGGGGGCTTATCTTTCCTTAAGGAGTTTCTGTCACATGGTTTTTCTGCTCCACCAGTCACTCACTCACACGCACGTTTCACTTCCCTTTAAGAAACCTCTCATGCATATCAGCACAGAAAGAGTCCTCATATGACCAAATACATCAAACTGCCCTGGACATAAAAAGCAGATTTGGCAAATTTTTTAAAAATGTCTCGTAAACATTACTTTAAATTATTCCAATTATTAGTGAAAATAATAAATAGAGGAAACGAAGTGCCAACGATCACATGTTCTTCATGTGGATTTCATTCATTGGCAAACTGTTAAAAAAGATTTTAGAACAGCTTCACAATAAAGATAATTAATAATTTGAGCGTTTCCAAATCCCAATCTTTATCTTCACACTGTTCAATACTACTTGATAAAACATCATTAAATCATCATAACAGTTATTAATTGGGTGGATAATTAAAAACTAACACTACCAAACGTCTTTAAGTAAAACTTAAGTGTGTGTGAAAAAAAAAAAAACTTTATTGAAGCTGCTCTGAGTTAGTCTCAATGATAAAGGAGGAGAAATAAAAAACAGAAATACTAACTGATATATCTTTCAGCATTTGTGCAGAAATATTTGATAATTTGACTTCTCTCTGACAACACCTAAACTACAAGTCCTCAAGTTTCTGTCGTCTAAAACCTGATTACAAGGTTTCTCCTGCAAATCAGACACGCACAACCTTTTTATTCATCATTTCATTTTCTATAAAACAACTGGATTTTGATTGTAGGTAGAACAATGTTAAAAAATCATGTAAAATTGTGTAAAGTCAGATATTTCAGCTTTTAGAGAGTTAGATGTCTGCAGAAGACTAAAACATTGCTCATGAATTAATAAATACAAAAAATTGAACTTACTTACGCTCTACAGCTGAAATTCAAATAGAAGATATATAAATCTGGGTCATTAAAGACTTAAATGTACTCAGTTACATCCAGTCTGGTTCCTCCACCGAACGTGTACCACAGTGATACAAACTGATTGAGCCGTCGCACAAAACCTCTCACTGTAGAGAGACACGGCTCTCTGACTTTGAACACAACACTCAACAACACACACTTCCTGTTGGTATTATTCATTTACTATTTCACTGTATATGTATTAAGCACCGCCACATCTGTTCAGAAGGAATCACATTTTTAGAGATTTATTGTTGAATGTGTCTGAAAGTGAAATTGATCCCTCCAACAATAAATGAAAGCAGACAGAAAAGGTTTTAGAAAGTATATATCCACAATTAGAGTCCGGTCCACATTAAAATGCTCCCTGACACATTCTGGATCAATCCTGTGATAAAGGGATTGATCCGTAGAGAAACAGCATCCTCAGAGTAATCCAAGTCCCTGTTGGAGTCAGGCGGAGCATTTCCATAGAGAGCCACTTTGCATCAGCAGCACCATGCTCCAGTGCTCTGGGAGACTTTATAGTCCTGAGAGTTGAACACTGGAGGACTGACAGCTGTCCTCCATGACAACAGAAGACACAGAAATCCTCCTCATCAGAAACATGACTCGGACCTCCGTCCTCATCTGGACTCTCCTCTGCTGCTGCTTCTCAGGTAAAGTCCAGAGAATCAAACTCCTCTCCTCTATGAACATCCGTCCCTCTGAAATGAAGCCGACTAAACCGTGATGCTGCTTTATGTTTTTGTCTCTGTGTCCTCAGAGTCCAGAGGTCAGGTCACAGTGACTCAGCCTGGAGCAGTGAGCTCTGCTCGGGGAGCCTCCGTCTCCATCAGCTGTAGGCTCAGTCAAGATGTTTATGTAGCGCCGTCCCATTGGAGTACAAGTGGGAAACTCCTTTTGCACTGGTACCAACAGAGAGATGGAGAAGCTCCTAAACCACTCATTTACTTTGTTAATGAGCGAGCATCAGGGATTTCAGATCGTTTTTCAGGCAGTGGATCAAAGTCTGACTTCATCTGACCATCAGTGGAGTTGAGGCTGAAGATGCAGCAGTTTATTACTGTCAGAGTTATCATTGGATCAACAGTCAGGATGTGTTCACACAGTGAAAAAGCGTCGTACAAAAACCTCCCTCAGTCAGACTGAACAGAAACTGAACTGACTGCTGCAGCTGGAAGCTACTGCAGAGACTGATACAGTTCACTGAACACACACACACACCACACACACACACACACACACACACAGTCCCCCTCAACAAGCTGAAAGTTTCCTCAAATGAAGAGAAGAGTTCCAGTGAAGAAGCCCAATCAGAACATTCAAATCCCAACAACAGCAGAGTCAGCTCCACTGATGTCCAGACACTAACCAAATTCACCGTATATAGAACATCAACATCCACACATCACATGGAAACATCTCAGGACTCTGAAGATCCAAATCTGCAAAACAACAAATGTTTTCTGAGGCAGAAACTCTGATGCTGTCATAAACATGATGTCATCTGGGACCCAATTCATACAGAACATGTCCCTGAACAAGCTGTCCTTTCATACTTGATACTTATACACCCATCATAAGAGTTGTCTCTATATATAACGATAGTCTTTTGGACAAATGAAAGTGTTTTGATGTGAACAACTAACCAGTTTGAGGCCTTGATTCATTTGTTCACTTTCATTTACAAGACCCTTCTGGGTGACCCCCACCTTACTTATGTCCCCTGCTGCAGCCAAAGTCCATCACATCCAATTCCCGGTCCTCACTTCATATTCAATGAAGCATTCACTAATCTAACTCTGCCTCTGGTCTCTTTAAAATCTGATGCCTCTCACCACTGGAAAGCTCTCCAACAGATTCTTGAACTGGACTAACTCATTTCCATTTCATCTTTTAAAACCACCATCTCGTCCTTGTTCACCGACATATGCAGTTGCTTTTCCACATCATCATTTCCAGCTAAACATTTGTACAGTTTCTCCTTTTCTAATATTCCAAATTAGAGGAGAGCTGGGATGATGGAAACATTCCAGTTTTCTCTAAGTGCAATGATAATATACAGACTTCCTTAGGTAAACACATAGAGCATGTTAACCTCCTCCTATCAGACCATAGAGCATGTTATCCTCCTCCTATCAGACCATAGAGCATGTTAACCTCCTCCTATCAGACCATAGAGCATGTTAACCTCCTCCTATCAGACCATAGAGCATGTTAACCTCCTCCTATCGGACCATAGAGCATGTTAACCTCCTCCTATCGGAATATAGAGCATGTTAACCTCCTCCTATCAGACCATAGAGCATGTTACCCTCCTCCTATCAGACCATAGCATGTTAACCTCCTCCTATCAGACCATAGAGCATGTTAACCTCCTCCTATCAGACCATAGAGCATGTTACCCTCCTCCTATCAGACCATAGAGCATGTTACCCTCCTCCTATCAGACCATAGAGCATGTTAACCTCCTCCTCTCGGACCATAGAGCATGTTAACCTCCTCCTATCGGACCATAGAGCATGTTACCCTCCTCCTTTCGGACCATAGAGCATGTTACCCTCCTCCTATCAGACCATAGAGCATGTTAACCTCCTCCTATCGACCATAGAGCATGTTACCCTCCTCCTTTCGGACCATAGAGCATGTTACCCTCCTCCTATCAGACCATAGAGCATGTTAACCTCCTCCTATCAGCCCATAGAGCATGTTACCCTCCTCCTATCAGACCATAGAGCATGTTAACCTCCTCCTATCAGACCACAGAGCATGTTAACCTCCTCCTATCAGACCATAGAGCATGTTACCCTCCTCCTATCAGACCATAGAGCATGTTAACCTCCTCCTATCAGACCATAGACCATGTTAACCTCCTCCTATCAGACCATAGAGCATGTTAACCTCCTCCTCTCGGACCATAGAGCATGTTAACCTCCTCCTATCGGACCAGAGCATGTTACCCTCCTCCTTTCGGACCATAGAGCATGTTACCCTCCTCCTATCAGACCATAGAGCATGTTAACCTCCTCCTATCAGACCATAGACCATGTTAACCTCCTCCTATCAGACCATAGAGCATGTTAACCTCCTCCTCTCGGACCATAGAGCATGTTAACCTCCTCCTATCGGACCATAGAGCAAGTTACCCTCCTCCTTTCGGACCATAGAGCATGTTACCCTCCTCCTATCAGACCATAGAGCATTTAACCTCCTCCTATCAGACCATAGACCATGTTAACCTCCTCCTATCAGACCATAGAGCATGTTAACCTCCTCCTCTCGGCCATAGAGCATGTTAACCTCCTCCTATCAGACCATAGAGCATGTTAACCTCCTCTTATCAGACCATAGAGCAAGTTAACCTCCTCCTATCAGACCATAGAGCATGTTAACCTCCTTGTATCAGACCATAGAGCATGTTAACCTCCTTCTATCAGCCAAATATCTCCTTGTTAGTTCCTTTTATCACAGAGTTACAGTCAATAAACAAGCTTTGAAAGTCAAAAGGAAACTTCAGTAGCTGTTACATTTTTTTGATTACTGAGTGTTTTTAATTTAAAGGTTTGACTACATGCTTATTCAGTAGACCAGTTAGTGTTCGCCACAATCCCAGACCTTCATATTGAAAGCTTCTTTACATGAGAAGTAAAACAGGCTGTAATGGCATATGTCGCTGTCGGGGCGGGGGAAACAGCTGTTTCCACTGTCCCCGATCTGGCTGGAACTATGTATGTGGAACTGGTAAATGTACAAATATCTGTGTTTATACAATAATTTATGGAGGTGAGACATGGAAAAGCAGCTAAACAAATAAATTGTGCCCACCAGGACTACAGGTTCAAGTTTTCCCATGTTATCCTATGGAGACTGACGGGCTGGGGCGGGTTAAGGGCCCATGTTATCCTATGGAGATTGACGGGCTGGGGGGGCGTTGAGGGCCCCTGTTATCCTATGGAGATTGACGGGCTGGGGGGGCGTTGAGGGCCCCTGTTATCCTATGGAGACTGACGGGCTCGGGGGGCGTTAAGGGCCCATGTCATCCTATGGAGACTGACGGGCTGGGGGGCCGTTAAGGGCCCATCTTATCCTATGGAGACTGACGGCTGTGGGGCGTTATTTTGATGTCCAGTGGTATAACCCATATAAACCTAGTGAAACAACATTTTCCACAACAGAACCATGATATAAATGGAAAAACCTACTGTTCTAGCTATAAAAATGGCAGAATCATCAGTGCATGATATTTCAATAACCGCTTTATACACGCTTCACGATGACGGCAAAAAGTTGTTAAAAGACATTAGAGCTGTAATCAACCAAAGAAAATCTTGGTCAACTGAAGTTGTGAAAATTTTGACTAAAAATCGACCGGGCGGGGGGAGGGGGGCGCGGCGTGTGGAGGAGCAGAAAAAATGCAAGATTAATTAACTGTACTGTCCTGCAGTTCTTGTCCTTGTAGGCTATTTGCAGTTTATTAAATCATTTTTGACCTAATTATGTTGTAGTGAAATGACTCTTGACTGTCGGCTCTGACAGCGCTGAATCAGCCTCTGTGTCCTCGCACGGAGACACGGAGACACAAAGACACGAAGAGACTATACCGTAGTTGCGGGTGGGTGCGCCGGTTGTTATAAAGCCATTTAGACTATGAAATATGTCATTCTAATATGTTCATATAGCCTACTTCAACAGACAGGGCACCCTAACGCAGACAGGTTAGCTTACAGTTTTAAGGTGATACGCCATGTTTGTAGTCCAGCTGCGATATGAAAACTGTTGCTTGTAAACTTTGCATTCAACTTTTTCCTGTTATCTATTTTTGTAAATGCTGCCACACTGGCGATGTCTTCGACATGGTAGAGGAGGACTGACTGGAAATTAAACACTCACAATTAAATAAATATTCAGCAAACCACTAAAACAAGGCTTTCTAGTTCTTTCTTCAATCTGTCCCCAGTGGGTTGGGCTAATCCAAAAAAAGTGAAAACAAGGGGGGTGTTCTGAAGAAATACTGTTACTTGAGCAACAGGGGAGCTCTGAAAACACCCCCATTAGCAATTAGTACTTTCCACCCATAGACCATAACGGTCTATGCTTCCACCTGATGAAATAAAACGGCAAAAAAAATCGACCTTTGGCTTCTCTTTACTTGTAATGTAAATATTTCAGAGATTGAACTCCAGATCACACTCATTTTATTTCTCTCTACGCTGATGATGTTGTGCTTTTTATTTCAGATTTAGAAAATATTTATCAGACTTTTTGTAGTTTGTTTAAATAATAATGAATGTTCTTTAGAGACTCTTAAAGCCAATAACATATTCCAGTCCTTACTATGAATACACTTCAGTAATAAGTGATGATTGGATGATTTATTATTGAAATGTTCCCACCATGAGTTTTGTTCCAAAGGTTTATTATTATAGACATTGTTTTATAAAATCCTATACTGTCTTTTTACAGTCACCATGGAGACATTAAAACATATTTGTTGGATCAGTTTGTCTTCAGGATTTCATAAAGTCAGTGACACCATTAAGAAAATATGTAATAAGACACTTTGATAATAATAAACAAGAAACAGCTGATTTGATGAATACGTCTTTATTATGTGGAAACACTGAAATAATATTGAGACATTGCAGCCAGCTGGTAAATGTGTCTATTGAAAGAGGAGAAATAAAAGCCAGAGCTAGTTGCAGAGTGCAGAGTGAGAGCAGTGTCAGAGTAAAACCAGTAGCAGAGTCCCTGCCAGGGAGTCAGCTCAGGACTGGGAACACTGGTCTCTCCTCAGTGTCTCTGAGAGCGGAGTCTGGGAGCCCTGGGTGGCCTCACAGGTCACAGAGCCCACCTTCCTCCACTGGTCTGCAGGGAGCCTCAGGGTGCTGCTCCAGCTGTAGTGGCCGTCCTCCAGCACCCCGGGGCTCCTGCTCTCCTCCCAGCTGCTGCTGCTGCTGCCGTCCACCTTCCAGGCCAGACTCCAGTCTGAGGGGAAGCCCTTGTTGGCCAGGCACATGAGCGTGGCCTTCCCCTGCTGCAGCTCTTCTCTGGAGGGGGGCAGCACCGTCAGGGTGGGGCGCACATCACCTATAGCAGCAGAGGTTGAAGGGTTAAAAAGGATTTGCATCAAACCTCAAAATAAGTTAACGGTTAGAGAAGCAGCGGCTTAGAGGACAGGAAGCACACAGCTGTCAATCACACACCAGCAACTCATACCCCTTTACTGTGGGGGGGGGGGGGGGGGGGGTTATCTTTCCTTTAAGGAGTTTCTGTCTCATGGTTTTTCTGCTCCACCAGTCACTCACTCACTCAAACCTTATTTCACTTCCCTTTAAGAAACCTCTCATGCATATCAGCACAGAAAGAGTCCTCATATGACCCAAATACATCAAATTGCACTGGACATAAAAAACAGATTTGGCAACATTTTTTAAAATGTCTTGTAAAAACATTACTTTAAATTGTTCCAATTATTAGTGAAAACATAAACAATTGAGGAAATTAAGTGCCAACGATCACATGTTCTTCATGTGGATTTCAGTCATTTAGCAAACTGTTAAAAAAGATTTCAACCAGCTTCAACAATATAAAGATAATTAATAATTTGAGCGTTTCCAAATCCCAATCTTTATCTTCACACTGTTCAATACTACTTGATGAAAATACATTTGAAATCATCATAACAGTTATTCATGTGGTGGATAACAAAACGAAAACTTAAGTGTGTGTGGAAAAAAAAAACTTTATTGAAGCTGCTCTGAGTTATTCTCCATGATAAAGGAGGAGAAATAAAAAAGAAATACTAACTGATATATCTTTCAGCATTTGTGCAGAAATATTTGATAATTTGACTTCTCTCTGACAACACCTAAACTACAAGTCCTCAAGTTTCTGTCGTCTAAAACCTGATTACAAGGTTTCTCCTGCCAATCAGACACGCACAACCTTTTTATTCATCATTTAAATTTCTAATAAAAAACTGGCGTTTGATTGTGGGTAGAACAATGTTAAAAAATCATGTGAAATGATGTAAAATCAGATATTTCAGCTTTTAGAGAGTTAGATGTCTGCAGAAGACTAAAACATTGCTCATGAATTAATAAAATACATAAAAATTGAACTTACTTACGCTCTACAGCTATGAAATTCAAATAGAAGAGATATAAAATCTGGGTCATTAAAAGACTTAAATGTACTCACAGCCAAGTTCCAGTCTGGTTCCTCCACCGAACGTGTACCACAGTGATACAAACTGATGGAGCCGTCGTACAAAAACCTCTCACTGTAGAGAGACACGGCTCTCTGACTTTGAACACAACACACTCAACAACACACACTTCCTGTTGGTTATTATTCATTTACTATTTCACTGTATATGTATTAAGCACCGCCACATCTGTTCAGAATGAATCACATTTTTAGAGATTTATTGTTGAATGTGTCTGAAAGTGAAATTGATCCCTCCAACAATAAATGAAAGCAAACAGAAAAGGTTTTAGAAAGTAATATATCCACAGTTAGAGTCTGATTCACATTAAAATGCTCCCTGACACATTCTGGATCAATCCTGTGATAAAGGGATTGATCCGTAGAGAAACAGCATCCTCAGAGTAATCCAAGTCCCTGTTGGAGTCAGGCGGAGCATTTCCATAGAGAGCCACTTTGCATCAGCAGCACCATGCTCCAGTGCTCTGGGAGACTTTATAGTCCTGAGAGTTGAACACTGGAGGACTGACAGCTGTCCTCCATGACAACAGAAGACACAGAAATCCTCCTCATCAGAAACATGACTCGGACCTCCGTCCTCATCTGGACTCTCCTCTGCTGCTGCTTCTCAGGTAAAGTCCAGAGAATCAAACTCCTCTCCTCTATGAACATCCGTCCCTCTGAAATGAAGCCGACTAAACCGTGACGCTGCTTTATGTTTTTGTCTCTGTGTCCTCAGAGTCCAGAGGTCAGGTCACAGTGACTCAGCCTGGAGCAGTGAGCTCTGCTCGGGGAGCCTCCGTCTCCATCAGCTGTAAGCTCAGTCGAGATGTTTTAGTAGCGGCCCATTCAAGTTGGGGTTCAAATATTGGAAAACAAGTTTTGCACTGGTACCAACAGAGAGATGGAGAAGCTCCTAAACCACTCATTTACTTTGTTAACGAGCGAGCATCAGGGATTTCAGATCGTTTTTCAGGCAGTGGATCAAAGTCTGATTTCAATCTGACCATCAGTGGAGTTGAGGCTGAAGATGCAGCAGTTTATTACTGTCAGGATTATGATTGGATCAACAGTCAGCCTGTGTTCACACAGTGAAAAAGCGTCGTACAAAAACCTCCCTCAGTCAGACTGAACAGAAACTGGACTGACTGCTGCAGCTGGAAGCTACGGCAGAGACTGATACAGTTCACTGAACACACACACACACACACACACACACACACACACACACACAGTCCCCCTCAACAACCTGAACGTTACCTCAAATAAAGAGAACAGTTCCAGTGAAGAAGCCCAATCAGAACATTCAAATCCCAACAACAGCAGAGTCAGCTCCACTGATGTCCAGACACTAACCAAATTCACCGTATATAGAACATCAACATCCACACATCACATGGAAACATCTCAGGACTCTGAAGATCCAAATCTGCAAAACAACAAATGTTTTCTGAGGCAGAAACTCTGACGCTGTCATAAACATGATGTCATCTGGGACCCAATTCATACAGAACATGTCCCTGAACAAGCTGTCCTTTCATACTTGATATTTATCAAGTAAAGTGAATTGGAATTATTATACTTTTATTTATTCAGCATAGTGCAAAGGGTGCTGGAATAAATAGTATTATGTTATTATTTCACAATATGAACAGTTTGAACAATATGAACAGCTCTGAAATAGAGAATGATGAATACATATTAAGTGGAACCAGTAAACAGACTGATTAGAGACAGTGTTGCTGGGTTATTGCTCAGGAATTGAACCTGGCACTGTGAGTCAGAAGTCAGCTGTTCATCAGGGAGAGGGCTTGTGGGAAGAAACTGATCCTGAGTCTGTTGGTTTTGGCGTACAGTGCTATGTAGCGCCTACCAGAGGGAGAAGCTGGAACAGGTTGTGTCCGGGGTGAGATGGGTCTGATTCCTGACTCTGGAGGAGTAGAAGTCCTGGACGGAGGGCAGGTTGGCGCCGATGATCTTTTCTGCAGTCCTAACTGTCTGTTGTAGTCTGCTCCTGTCCTTCTTGGTGGCAGATCCAAACCAGACAGTGATGGACGGGCAGAGGACAGACTGGATGATGGTCTGAGTAGAAGTGGATTAGCAACTCCCAGAGATGGGAAGTAACAAAGTACACTTTGTACTTTCTTACGGTACTTAAGTAGATTTTTCAGATATTTCAGCTGAGAAAAGAATTCATAACAATCCGTGCTCAAGGATTTATTAACGTGAGCAAAATAGGAAAGATATTCTATATATATTCTTACCTTCATTATAATTTGTCTCCTCCTAGTTGTACTACAGCTCTTACTGTTAAAACATAAGTTTGGAGACACTACCTTATTTAATCATTAAATTAACAGATATTTGGGTGTTGGTGTTGTAGTTTATAGACGGTCCCTAAGCACCGCTGGCTGCTGCTAGAGACCAGTCTTATTTCTCCAGGTTGGAGAACGGCTCGTTTTGATAAAAATGAGTTTGTAGCTCGTTGATAACCTTAATACGGTAGGAAAGATGCGTCATTTGTGATTTAATATAATTTCACTATAGACTAATTCAATTCAATTCAATTTTATTTATAGTATCAATTCATAACAAGAGTTATCTCAAGACACTATACAGATAGACCACACTCCAGAATTTACAGGGACCCAACAGTTCTAGTAGTTTCCTCCAGAGCAGCAACAGGGCCACAGTGGCGAGGAAAAACTTCCTTTTAGGCAGAAACCTCGGTCAGACCCAGGCTCTTGGTAGGCGGTATCTGACGGGCCGGTTGGGGTTAATGAAGAGTGGCAATAACAAAAATAGAAAAAATTAATAGTTTGTAGCAGTTCTTTGTAGTAGTTCATGGCCTAGCAGGACGCTGTGCGGCATTACAAGGCACAGCAGGACGTAGCAGGACCTAGCAGGATGTAGCAGGACGTAGCAGGGCACTGCAGTGTAGCAGTTGAACATGGCATCACAGAACATGGAGCGGGACCATGGCGACAGCTGCTACCCTGATTTTGGAGCCTCTCTGATCCAAGGGAACATGCTGGGGAAAAAGAACATAAGGACTCCGGGGAATGACTCCCCAGAGCTAGGTTAGTAACAAGCATTCCTGGGACATGGATGCACATAAATGAAAAGATGGAAAGATAGAGGAGAGAGGAGATCAGTGTATCAAAATAAGTCCCCAGCTGTCTAAAACTATTACAACAAAACCAAGAGAGACTAGGTAAAGAGAGCTCCAGCCCGGTCGGGCTAGAACTCTCCCCAACCGGATCGGGCTGTATGCCAAGTCTCCCTTTAGCCTTGCTATGTTCTTGATTATATGAAAGATAAATCTGAAAACTGTGTGACTAACTACTACTCCCTAACAATATTCGATTCTATGCCCTAACTAGTGTATCAAAATAAGTCCCCAGCTGTCTAAAACTATTATTACAGCAAAACCAAGAGAGACAAGGTAAAGAGAGCTCCAGCCCGGTCGGGTTAGAACTCTCCCCAACCGGATCGGGCTGTATGCCAAGTCTCCCTTTAGTTTTATTATATTCTTGATTATATGAAAGAAAAATCTGAAAACTATGTGACTAACTACTACTCCCTAACAATATTCGATTCTATGCCCTAACTATAAGCTTTACCAAAAAGAAAAGTCTTAAAACTAATCTTAAATGTGGAGACACTAATTGATCCCAGAAGTTTGAATCTGTGAATATCTTTCCATCTTTCCTGTTGTTGTGTTGGTCTATAGTTCTTGCACATTTAAAGTAAGTTAGCTAGCGATTTAGTTGATTGTGTTCTTCACCTGTTACCTAGATCATACCTGGCTGTGGATTCGATATCATGGCAATTGTTGAATGCCCTGGCTCACGTTTGTGTTTTAGGTGTATTATTTACATGCTACAGTTAGACAGCATTAAGATAATGGAATGAATAGTGGGTTTATTGTTATTATTTACTAGCATACACAGTATGATTCCTATGCATTGCGTATGGTAGCCTTTACAACGTTATTTATTTATTTGCAGAAACACACACACACACACACACACACACACACACCAGCATGAGTTACCATTATTATTGTTTGAGTCATCAATTCTGAATTGAATCTAATTAATACACTAGGCTACTGTACGTTGCACTTGATGCACCACTACAGGACAACTTGATAGATTCCCATCATCCTCAGCATGATCTGATAGAGATGTCTGAGATAGTAGACCATGCATCAAGAATGACTCCTGGCCAATGTGCTGCTTAATTCCAAAATATAGGGAACTTATTAATTAATGTAAATTTAGTCATTCATATTTTATCCTTTATTTTCTTTCCAGAAGCCATATCTGAGCACACCTACAGTACATACATGTAGATTCCTTTAAATATTAAGAAAAAAGATGAACTGGATCTGTGAATTCTCACAGAATCACAACTGAATTCATATCTCGCTGCTCAGTCAGAATCTTATTAACCTGGAGTTCCAGTCTCTGTCTCAATAATCATATATGGGATGTTGTAGGCCTATTGGCAGATATCTATTTAAAATACAGCCAGTGGCATTTAAAGAGCCTTTTCTCCATGTCCACTGTAGTTTCTCAGCTTGCACTCTAAAAATGCTTGTCATTGGCAAGGCTACTTTTACTTTTATACTTTAAGTAAATTTCCAAGCCTGTACTTTGTTAGTTGTACTTGAGTAAAGAAGTTAAATCAGTACTTCGACTTTTAACAGAGTATTTATAGACACAAGTATCTGTAGTATAGTACGGAAAGGGAGCACTTTTGCCATCTCTTATGATGACACATCAACACTAAAAAATATTACTTTATTTTAAATCTTAGCACTTTTAATAGAAACTCAAACATACTCACTGTTGAAATGAATTACAAAATGTGATTTATTTCATGTTGTAAAGTTAGTAATCATGTCTATAACATTTTAGTCATTTGGAGTTATTTTCTTTTGGCTTCTCTTTACTTGTAATGTAAATATTTCAGAGATTGAACTGCAGATCACACTCATTTTATTTCTCTCTACGCTGATGATGTTGTGCTTTTTATTTCAGATTTAGAAAATATTCATCAGACTGTTTGTAGTTTGTTTGAATAATAACGAATGTTCTTTAGACACTCTTAAAGCCAATAACATATTCTAGTCCTTACTTTGAACAAACTTCAGTAATAAGAGATGATTGGATGATTTATTATTGAAATGTTCCCACCATAAGTTTTGTTCCTAAGGTTTATCATTATAGACATTGTTTTATATAATCCTATACTGTCTTTCTACAGTCACCATGGAGACATTAGAACATATTTGTTGGATCAGTTTGTCTTCAGGATTTCATAAAGTCCGTGACACCATTAAGAAAAGAAGTAATAAGACACTTTGACAATAATAACAGGAAACAGCTGATTTGATGAATACGTCTTTATTATGTGGAAACACTGAAATAATATTGAGAAATTGTAACCAGCTGGTAAATGTGTCTATTGAAAGAGGAGAAATAAAAGCCAGAGCTAGTTGCAGAGTGCAGAGTGAGAGCAGTGTCAGAGTAAAACCAGTAGCAGAGTCCCTGCCAGGGAGTCAGCTCAGGACTGGGAACACTGGTCTCTCCTCAGTGTCTCTGAGAGCGGAGTCTGGAGCCCTGGGTGGCCTCACAGGTCACAGAGCCCACCTTCCCCACTGGTCTGCAGGGAGCCTCAGGGTGCTGCTCCAGCTGTAGTGGCCGTCCTCCAGCACCCCGGGCTCCTGCTCTCCTCCCAGCTGCTGCTGCTGCTGCCGTCCACCTTCCAGGCCAGACTCCAGTCTGAGGGGAAGCCCTTGTTGGCCAGGCACATGAGCGTGGCCTTCCCCTGCTGCAGCTCTTCTCTGGAGGGGGGCAGCACCGTCAGGGTGGGGCGCACATCACCTATAGCAGCAGAGGTGGAAGGGTTAAAAAGGATTTGCATCAAACCTCAAAATAAGTTAACGGTTAGAGAAGCACACACCAGCAACTCAGACCCCTTTACTGTGTGTGTGTGTGTGGGGGGGGGGGGGGGGGGGGGCTTATTTTTCCTTTAAGGAGTTTCTGTCTCATGGTTTTTCTGCTCCACCAGTCACTCACTCACACCTTGTTTCACTTCCCTTTAAGAAACCTCTCATGCATATCAGCACAGAAAGAGTCCTCATATGACCCAAATACATCAAACTGCACTGGACATAAAAAACAGATTTGGCAACATTTTTTAAAATGTCTTGTAAGAACTTTACTTTAAAATTATTAGTGAAAATAGACAAATAGAGGAACTGATGTGCCAACGATCACGTGTTCTACATGTAGATTTCAGTCATTTAGCAAACTGTTCAAAAAGATTTCAAACCAGCTTCAACAATATAAAGATAACACAATTTGAGCGTTTCCAAATGCCGATCTTTATCTTCACACTGTTCATTACTACTTAATGAAAATACATTTAAAATCATCAAAACAGTTATTAATGTGGTGGATTATTAAAAATTAACAATACCAAACCTATTTAAGGAAAACTTAAGTTATGAATTTCAGTTTGACAGGAGTGTAGAAAAAAACCTTTATTGAAGCTGCTCTGAGTTAGTCTATATGATAAAAAAGTAGAAATAAAAACAGAAATACTGATATACATTTCAGCATTTTTGCAGAAATATTTGATAATTTGACTTCTCTCTGACAACACCTAAACTACAAGTCCTCAAGTTTCTGTCGTCTAAAACCTGATTACAAGGTTTCTCCTGCCAATCAGACACGCATAACCTTCTTATTCATCATTTAAATTTCTAATAAAAAACTGGCGTTGGATTGTGGGTAGAACAATGTTAAAAAATCATGTGAAATGATGTAAAATCTGATATTTCAGCTTTTAGAGAGTTAGATGTCTGCAGAAGACTAAAACATTGCTCATGAATTAATAAAATACATAAAAATTGAACTTACTTACGCTCTACAGCTATGAAATTCAAATAGAAGAGATATAAAATCTGGGTGATTAAAAGACTTAAATGTACTCACAGCCAAGTTCCAGTCTGGTTCCTCCACCGAACGTGTACCACAGTGATACAAACTGATGGAGCCGTCGTACAAAAACCTCTCACTGTAGAGAGACACGGCTCTCTGACTTTGAACACAACACACTCAACAACACACACTTCCTGTTGGTTATTATTCATTTACTATTTCACTGTATATGTATTAAGCACGGCCACATCTGTTCAGAATGAATCACATTTTTAGAGATTTATTGTTGAATGTGTCTGAAAGTGAAATTGATCCCTCCAACAATAAATGAAAGCAGACAGAAAAGGTTTTAGAAAGTAATATATCCACAATTAGAGTCCGATCCACATTGAAATGCTCCCTGACACATTCTGGATCAATCCTGTGATAAAGGGATTGATCCGTAGAGAAACAGCATCCTCAGAGTAATCCAAGTCCCTGTTGGAGTCAGGCGGAGCATTTCCATAGAGAGCCACTTTGCATCAGCAGCACCATGCTCCAGTGCTCTGGGAGACTTTATAGTCCTGAGAGTTGAACACTGGAGGACTGACAGCTGTCCTCCATGACAACAGAAGACACAGAAATCCTCCTCATCAGAAACATGACTCGGACCTCCGTCCTCATCTGGACTCTCCTCTGCTGCTGCTTCTCAGGTAAAGTCCAGAGAATCAAACTCCTCTCCTCTATGAACATCCGTCCCTCTGAAATGAAGCCGACTAAACCGTGATGCTGCTTTATGTTTTTTTCTCTGTGTCCTCAGAGTCCAGAGGTCAGGTCACAGTGACTCAGCCTGGAGCAGTGAGCTCTGCTCGGGGAGCCTCCGTCTCCATCAGCTGTAAGCTCAGTCAAGATGTTTTAGTAGCGGCCCATTCAAGTTGGGGTTTGAATATTGGAAAACAAGTTTTGCACTGGTACCAACAGAGAGATGGAGAATCTCCTAAATAACTCATTTACTTTGTTAATGTACGAGCATCAGGGATTTCAGATCGTTTTTCAGGCAGTGGATCAAAGTCTGACTTCAATCTGACCATCAGTGGAGTTGAGGCTGAAGATGCAGCAGTTTATTACTGTCAGAGTTATCGTAAGATCAACAGTAAGAGTGTGTTCACACAGTGAAAAAGCGTCGTACAAAAACCTCCCTCAGTCAGACTGAACAGAAACTGAACTGACTGCTGCAGCTGGAAGCTACTGCAGAGACTGAACAGTTCACTGAACACACACACACACACACACACACACACACACACACACACACACACACACACACACACACACACCCTCAACAACCTGAAAGTTTCCTCAAATGAGGAGAACAGTTCCAGTGAAGAAGCCCAATCAGAACATTCAAATCCCAACAACAGCAGAGTCAGCTCCACTGATGTCCAGACACTAACCAAATTCACCGTATATAGAACATCAACATCCACACATCACATGGAAACATCTCAGGACTCTGAAGCTCCAAATCTGCAAAACAACAAATGTTTTCTGAGGCAGAAACTCTGACGCTGTCATAAACATGATGTCATCTGGGACCCAATTCATACAGAACATGTCCCTGAACAAATTGTCCTTTCATACTTGATACTTATTCACCATCATAAGAGTTGTCTCTATATACAGACATACTATTTCGAAAATATTGTACTGTACACCTCAGTATTAGATGTTGAGTGTTGGCATGGAGGAAAAGTCCGCTTTTAAGCTCTTAGACATTGTTAGGTTCCAGGCAGAGTAGAAACAGCTTGTCGTTGCATTCAAAGAAGTCAGTAAAAGGAGAACACCTGAGAAGAGTTTAGTCTAAAACTAGTGTTGGTAGTTTAAGAAGAGGAGGAAGAAATAGGAAGTAGGAGACAGTCATCACCAGACTGAGGATTGGACATTCTTATAGTACACTTTTCATTATGGAGAAACATCCATGCAGGGTTGTGTCATAGATGTGTCAAAAACCAGGAACTGGGTAACATGTTTTAACTGAAAGTAGGAAATATACTCAGCTAAAAAGAAACATCCTGTCACTTACAGCCGCTTTCATATTGTAAGCAAAGTTAACATATGCAGATATTTGCATGAACATTTTCAGACATGTGACTAACAGAAATGGAGTAATGTGTCCCTGAAATAAAATCTTCT
Organism: Etheostoma spectabile; assembly: GCF_008692095.1. Taxonomy (NCBI): domain Eukaryota; kingdom Metazoa; phylum Chordata; class Actinopteri; order Perciformes; family Percidae; genus Etheostoma; species Etheostoma spectabile. Next base: position 21,919 of record NW_022603506.1, read on the forward strand.
AAGGGGGCTGGTCCTGATGTTCTGGACATTAAATTATCAAACTCTCTTCTCATGTTCTGTCATTTCCACTATGTGATTTATTTAATTTATCACTTTCCACTTGTGTAATTCCATTAATGTGGAAATTAGGGAAAGTTTCACCACTACACAAAAGTGGTGATTCACTTGATGTTAACAATTAAAGGCCAATCTCCACAATCAGTAATGTAGCTAAGATATTCAAAAAGGTTATCTTTAAGCAACTTTCTAAACATATTAATGACTTCTCCTTCTTGATTCCAAATTAATCTGGATTTATAACTAATCACTATACAACAATAGCCCTTACTTCATTTACTAATGATATTTTTCCTGCCAAATAACAAGATAACAACAGGTCTACTGGTGCAATTTTTATTGCCCTCACTAAGGCGTTTGACAAGATCAATAATTATATTCTTCTCGATAAACTATATGCAATTGGTCTTTCCAAATCAGCTGTTCTCTGGTGTAATGCTTATCTTTATTACAGACATCAAAGTTTGTCTCTTAATGCTGCTCCCTCACAGTCTAGACTAACTGAAACGGGTGTCCCTCAGGGTTCCTCCCTAGGGCCCCCTGTATTTGCCATTTTTATAAATGATCTTTCACAAATATTCTTAGACTGCCAGATTCATCTATATGCAGATGACACACTTATATATACACATCTAAATACAAAATATCTTCAACTTGATTTCAATCGTATTCAAACATGGTTATTTTCTAATCTGCTTCTGTTGCATAATAAGAAGTCTTATAGCTTTTTGCAACTAGATCTGCACTCTATGAGCAAAATAACTCTCTTGAGGTCAAATTTCTGGATGGTACACCTCTAGTATACGTTGAGGAGTTTAAATATCTGGGCCTTTGGCTCAACTCCCAATTTACCTCCAGACCTCATGTTAATTCTATTGTGAAAAAAATAAACTGTAGCTTAAGAATGTTATATCGCTCAATTAATTGTTTTACAAAACAGATCAGATTAAAAATTATTACTCAATGGTTATTGCCTATAATCTGTTATGCGGATGTTGTTTACCAGAACACAGCTGAAGCCAGTCTTAAACCTCTGAATGTGATTTATAATAGTCTCTGCAGATTAGTCCTGAGGTGTCCTCCATAAGATGTCCTCCATTCAGGACGCATCATCGTCAGATTTTTTGTCATTGAATCTTCTTTCACTAAATGTCCGATGTCAGTTTCACTGGTTGCAGTTTGTTCACAAACTTACTTATCTGAAACAACACTTGATTCTATATCGATCATCCTGTAGCCTCAGAGACACTGACCATCTTTTCTTCTCCGTACCACATGTATCTAAAGAAATTGGGAGGAGAGCCTTTAAATTTAAGGCCCTTCTGATTGGATGGTTCACCTCGGTCTTTTAGAGCTCTCGCCTCTTTCCACCAGTTTAATATGTCTCTTCTTAATTATTTGCATACAAGCTGCAACTGTACACCTCAGTATTAGATGTTGAGCCGCTGCTCCCTGATTTAAAGCTCTTAGACATTGTTACGTTCCAGGCAGAGGAGAAACTGCCTGTTGTCATGTGTTTTCCCATCGGTTGTTTCTTCCTCTTCTCCACTCTGGTTTCTCTCCAGGTGAGAACGCTGATTCCTTTCCACCTGTGCAGCAGGTGAAGCAGGATTGGTTCACTCAGGCTCGGCCTATCAGCATTTGAGGAAGTCAGTAATAGGAGAACACCTGAGGAGTAAAGTCTCTCTGATCTCTTTGCTGGTTGAGCTGTGGATGTTTCTGTTCAAACTTTACACTTGCATGTAGTTGGAGGTTGAGGCCTTCAGGTTAGTTAGGGTACCCTGGGCATATTAAATGCAGGTATAACTTTGTATATATACACCAGGTTTAGTGGCCAGTGTGTGAAAAATAAACACCTCAATAATCACTTCACTGTTGTACAATGTTGGAAAAACATTACGTTGATGATATTAGGCGTCAAAACGAGCCATAAGGTTTAAATACACTCCAACCAGTCAAAGAATCCGGTAAAACCAATAAGACATTTGTTTTACATTATATGAACATTTAAAAAAAGAAATGCAATACCTTTGTAATTCCAAAACTATATTTAGTAATTATTTAGTGAAGGTTTTTCCAGTTACACTTTCATATTCCACGCACAAGTAGATTTGCATCACAGGATGCACATATGTTGATGCCATAGTTGGCAGGCTTGTTGGCCATGTACTGTCAGAAGGGACAGCGTCCCCTGAATGGAACAAGGCGTTCGTCCACAGTGACACAGGGACCAGGATTGTACAAGACCGGTACAATTTTGACCCGTCTGTCCAATTCATGTCTGATCGCAGCTAGTTTGTGTCTTTCACGTCCACCAGCTCTGGTGTTGCAGATGACCTGAGATATCATATGAAATTACTCCAGAGACATTGTTGCTTTAATCATTGGCATTCTGCTCTCTTCTTTTCTTATATTGACCCCATGACTTGTACACTCCAGCTAATAGCCAGGACTCCAATATATGCATGCAAGTCAGTCCGATCCAGTGGCTTCCATTTCTCTTGAAATACACACCTCACCTGCAAGTTGGTCATGTCCAGTATGAGCCTCTCTATTGGTTGGGATATGAAGAGATGAAATGCTGATTGAATATGATCGACTAGTGTAACAGAAAATCTTTTGGGGGTTTGAGTCATGTTGATTTAAGTCTTCCTTGGCTTTGGTGTGGTGATGTTGACCATTTTATGTTCCCATCTTTAGAAGCCCAGGTCCCCTCTGTTGAGGATGATTAAGGCCTATTGTGTTCAGCTGATGTAGAGACTACAGCAGACTGGTCCTCTGAATCCTCTTCATCAAAGTCAATAGCAGTGCACTCTGTCTCTGACTCTGAAACCGTTTCCTCCACATCACTATTACCATCATAAATCTGTGCAAATTGAAAATGCAACTGTAAATAAATACAATCAAAATAAAGGGCATCAAAGTGAGATATTAATTTTGGGTCTTAACAACTACCTAAGCACATCAGAGTATCTGGGTCAAAATGACCCGCAACATCATCTTTGTATACAACGTCTGAAAAGTGTGTCCAGATTTGATGAACAACTTCATGACCCTAAATGAGGAAATGACATACAATTTCATAAAAAAAAATTAGGTTAAACAATATTTGGGTCAACCCACACACACAGGCCAAAAGTTTGGACACACCTTCTCATTCAATGCGTTTTCTTTATTTAGACTTAGACTTTAAAATATTAATCCCTTTGGGATGACTCCCGCAAGGAAATTAAAGTTACTAGCATCCGATACAGCATGAGAAGGAGAAAAAAGAAGAATACAAAACAAAAAACACACTAATAGTCAGTTCGGAGGGGGGTTGGGATAGGGACGGGGTGTGTGTGTGTGTATGTATGTGGGTTTGTGTGCATGTGTGTTGAGGTTTGAGGCAGCAGACTGTCTGTGTTGTTAAGAGTTCAGTTCAGTTCAGCCTTGTCCTTGAGGAGAGACAAAGACAGTGCGCAGAAACAGATAATGAGGCCAGCTGCAGATTGTTTTCCTGCTCGGGTGAAGGGGGGGGGGCGAAAAGAAGACAATCAGTTTTAAATCCATTTTGGGTTGATTCTGTGGCATTGTCCAAATCAATATCCGTCAATCTCTCTCATCCTCAGCGTCATCCGTGTGTCCAATTCATGATTTCGATAGTTTTTCATGACTATTTCCATTGTAGATTATCACTGAAGGCATCAAAACTATGAATGAACACGTGTGGAATTATGTACTTAGCAAAACTTTGAAATAACTGAAAAGTAATTTAGTGTCTTCAAAGTAGTTGCTTTTCTGATAGCGCTGCCAACCCTTGGTGTTCTCTCAGTGACCTTCATGAGATAGTCCCTGAAATGGATTTAACTTCACAGGTGGTCCTTGTCAGGGTTAATTAGTGGACTTTCTTGCCTCATTAAAGGCAGCAGATGAAACAGCGGTCTATATTATTGGAAAGCATCAATTTTCAGAATCAGAAAGGAGTTTATCACTGCAGTGGTTACCCACCGTGGAATGGGGCCTTGGGTGATTGGTGCAAACACACAAACGAATTGAAACTACTCTCAGATCATTTGTTCACACATTGAGTTTATTTAAGCATTTAAGCATCAGGCTTCATGGGGTCATGGAATGCAAATTAGTGTTATTTACTGTGGTAAAAGTGTTTCAGTGTTAAATAATTGACATTGATATATTGTAACATTGCAACCCTACTTTTTTCCTTAAGCTCAATTTAACAAATGTCAGACCTTAAAGGGTAACTACTGTTTTTTTTTTTTCTATCTGGACCATATCTTCCTTTGTCTTTGTGTCCCAGTGACTGATGGGAACAACAGTCTTTGACATCAGTCCAGTATTAAGTGAGATCGCTGCAGTCATTGTAAATTAATAGGACAATTGTCCAGCTTGTGTTTACCTTCACAGAAGTACTTTTTCCTCACTGACAGACTCAGATTAATATTTTAATCTTTTAATCTGTCTGACAACATTATGGAAAGGATCCCTACAGAGATAGACCTTTTGAGACATTTGTTTAATCAGAAACAGCTCTGAAGTCGCTAGCACTAAACCCACCAGACTCCATTTAAAAAAAAAAAAAAACTTTTAGAGTGATTAGAGCCAACATATAGACTGTGTTAACGTTAGCGCCCTCCATACTATGTGCTAACGTTAGCGCCATCCATACTACTGTGTGCTTAGAGTGATTAGAGCCAACACATTTTTACATGTAGGCTGAAACTATGTGTTTATTTCAGCCAAATCTAGAGTTTTGATGGTTGGAAAAATGAAAAGACGACCCCAAACGGCTTTTCATAGTTTCATGCTGCTTCTGTCGACTTTGAATAAGGTGTATTTTATTATGCTAAAATGACCATTTATTAACATGGAGTCTGGTGGGGGTTAGCAGGTCCAGGATGCAAAGACTGGTAGTTACCCTTTAAGAATCATGCAGAAATGATAAATATATGCATATCTCTAGGAAGTCTTTGTCATCATCATATAACATCAGATCAATGTCAAAGAACTTCATCAGCAGATACAAAAGTTAGTTAGTTAAATAAGTAAACAACACATCAAACATTAAAATGATCAAATGGATCTATTTATTAAATAACAGAGATTTCCAATCAAAAGAAAACATAAACCTCGTCTATAACAAATGAGATGAAGTCTCCTACCTTTTCAAGTTTAATGTAAGCCAACTACTACGAGGAAACTAATACGCAGCAGGGGTCAATGTTTTTAAACCAAGCACCCGTTAACTAAATGCCAGACAGCGCAGCGACCCCCTACTACATAGGGCGGGCGGGCGGGCAGGCGGGCAGGCGGGCGGGCAGGCGGGCAGGCGGGCAGGCGGGCAGGCACTGAGTGGCATAGGGATGATACATGATGGTAATCTGACAAACTGGCGATGAGTGAGCGTAGATCCAGGGTATTTAACAGCCAGGGTGATGAGTGATGAGTAACAGGTGTGATGCGGGAGGTGATGAGGCGCAGGTGGTGGTGACGATCCAGGGGAAGACACACCCACAACACACAGGGAAGCCAGAGAACAGGGGCCTGTTGCACGAAACTAGGATAAGGGATTAAGCCGGGATATTCAAGTTATCCTGGATGAATTTAGCTTGGACTCGGTTGCACGAAACCAGATTGAATTAAGCCCAGCCAAGTAACCATGGAGATTAATTCTTTGCGGCTAGCCTGGTCCAGAGCAGGCTAACAGCCGGGCTAAGATTAATCCTGGAGTCTCATGTGTCAAATCAGCTGCCGAGTGATCCAAAATAAACGTGTTTAACACTTATTCCGTTGTCTTCTGCATGTGTTCTGCTTTATTTTTATTAACATGCATTAGCTACTTGTCACTATTGTTGTAGTGAGTTGGATTTAAACCCTACTACAGCTGTTTAGATGTTAGAAATGGTTGCACTGGCACCCTGATGCGGAGTGGGACTTTTCCCGGTGGGACGGTAGTGTGTCGAGGCTGCCTGGCGTGCGGCCGCTGCCCGGTGGCCGGTGCCCGGCGGCAGACCTGTGCATCGCGTCAGTGTCCACTCTCTCTGTAAAAGTAGAGATGAGCAGCGCAGCGTCCGTGGTCTCAGCTTCAGGTTTCTACAGGACGCACTCCGGAGATTAAGTGTGACAATATTAATGTAGCGATATTCCAGATGATATTAATGTAGCGATATTCCAGATGATATTAATGGCAGACTGGTCAGAGACCAATACATTCATGATTTCATTTTCTTGTTGCTTGTCCTTCTCTAATAAAGGACAGTTTGTGTTAGGCTACTCCTAATAAGTGGGCCTATTGTTTTTTTATTATATCTTACATTGGTCTCAACAAGTCTCACGTCACCGGACTAATAACGTGGCCTATATACAGTACGTATGTAGTTTTACATTCATCACACCGGAAACACCACGATGCTTCTTAATCTTTTTATTGTGGTGCGGTCACTTGTAAGAAGAATAAAAAAAACATGAATATTGTTTTACATATGCTCACTTACTTCTTTTTCTAGTTGTTGTCCCTTTCTGATTGTTCTGTATTAACATTAATTGTACAAAGAATTAGGAATATTTTATAGATATTTGTGCATGGCAGAGAGGACATTACATACATACACAGTACACATACATACATACATACATACATACATACATACATACATACATACACGCACACCTGGACTTAAATTCACACCTAGTCACTTTATCACTTTATCACTTCAATACTGGACTCAACACTGACACTTTAATAATAATTTATGGTCTTTTGTTTGTTTATTTGACAAATGTTCTTATTGTTGTTATTATCATTATTATTGTTATTTTGTTGTCTTTATACTGTCTTTTTTATCTTTTTTAATCTTTTTTTCTTGCTAAAACTGCTGCTGGAATTTTCAATTTCCTTACGGGAGTCATCCCAAAAGGATCAATAAAGAGAAGTCTAAGTCTAAGTCTGTGGTTGTTCTCACGTTGTGACTAAGGGTTTGAAATTGAGCCTAAAGTCCTTGGTCCATTTCCTGAGGAACATTAGTTCCCTCTGCTCTCTTTTGAGGCAAAGGCTATATTTTTACACCCCCACACATTAAGTCGGTCCGCTATGTCGGGCTTTTTTTCTCCGTTTGATAAGAGCCGTATTTCCCTTTGTGCATATTCTTCCCTCCTCGTTATTTTCTATTAGAAGCTGCTGCTCATTGGGTGAAACATTTGGCGCATGCGTCTTCTCATCTCTGCATCAGTAAATCTGGGATCAATAACGTGGTCTATTTGAGAAAGCCGTGCACTTATCCCAGCTATCTCCACCCGGCTGGACATAGCTCCACCTGTTCATCCTGGTTATCTCCACCTGGCTGGACATAGCTCCACCTGCTCATCCTGGTTATCTCCACCTGGCTGGACATAGCTCCACCTGTTTATCCTGGCTCGGTAACGTGTAACCGATTAAGCCGTGATGAGCGGATCACACTAAGTCAAGCTGCGCTTTTTCACTTATCCTGGATATCTGTATTCTACTTTCGTGCAACAGGCCCCAGCAGGGAGGGGAAAAACAAGGACAGAACAAACCCTAACATGCTCTCCGTGTGATATCAACACATATCTGGAAGATTCATGTTCCGTTTTATTTAATTATCTTTAAGTGTCTTCAAGTGACCTCACTGCAGTACAAATAGTGGTCTGAGCGACCGGAAGCTGATACCTCAGATTTCTATGTTGTATATTGTAAATAATGTGATGTCAACATGCTGATGTAGTTGATAGTGGAGGTTTTTCTTGGGACTCACACTCGGGTTGAATCAGGTGGTGTTTATATCAGGACGACATTATAACATGTTGGGTGTTTCCCAATGTCAAGGAAGGATCCTCCAAAGCCAGAATTTGGAGGATGCCACGTTATAAACGTCATCAACGCCCGCCGAAGGACCGTTCCAATTTCGAGGATCCTCCGAATTCCTCCAAGGACGGAGTCCTTCATTCAGAAAATTTCCCATAGACAGAGAAGGATGCATTTGTGTAATCAATTTGACCCATTTCTGTTTTAGTGTTGACCAAAATATTGTTTAACCTATCTTTTTCTTCATGAAATTGTATGACATTTCCTTATTTAGGGTCATGAAGTTTTTTCATCAAATCTGGACACTCTGTTCAGAGTTTTTATACAAAGATGATGTTGCGGGTCATTTTGACCCAGATACTCTGATGTGCGTAGGTAGTTGTTAAGACCCAAAATTAATATCTCACTTTGATGCCCTTTATACTTATTGTATTTATTTACAATTGCATTTACAATTTGAACAGATTTATGATGGTAAAAGAGATGTAGAGGAAAAGGTTTCAGAGTCAGAAATTGAGTTTAATGCTGTTGACTTTGATGAAGAGGATTTAAGAGGACCAGTCTGCTGTAGTCTCTACATCAGCTGAACACAATGGGCAGCAGTCATCCTCAACAGAGGGGACCTGGGCATCTAAAGATGGGAACATAAAATGGTCAACATCACCACACCAAAGCCAAGGCAGACTTTCATCCAACATGACTCAAACCCCCAAAAGATTTTCTTCCACACTAGTCAATCATATTCAATCAGTATTTCATCTCTTCATATCCCGACCAATAGAGAGGCTCATACTGGACATGACCACCTTGCAGATGAGGTGTGTATTTCAAGAGAAATGGAAGCCACTGGATCGGACTGACTTGTGTGCATACATTCGAGTCCTAGTATATAGCTGGTGTGTACAAGTCAAAGGGAGAATAGAAGAATAGAAGAGAGCCGAATGCCAATCTTTAAAGCAACAATGTCTCTGGAGTAATTTCATATGATATCTCAGGTCATCTGCAACACCAGAGCTGGTCGACCTGAAAGAGACAAACTAGCTGCGATCAGACATGAATTGGATAAACAGGTAAAAATTGTACCGGTCTTGTACAATCCTGGTCCCTATGTCACTGTAGACGAATGCCTTGTTCCATTCAGGGGACGCTGTCCCTTCTGACAGTACATGGCCAACAAGCCTGCCAACTATGGCATCAACATATGTGCATCCTGTGATGCAAATCTAGCTATGCATGGAATATGAAAGTGTAACTGGAAAAACCTTCACTAAATAATTACTAAATATAGTTTCGGAATCAAAAATGTATTGCATTTCTTTTTTAAATGTTCATATAATATAAAACAAATGTCTTATTGGTTTTACTGGATTCTTTGACTGGTTTGAGTGTATTTAAACCTTATGGCTCGTTTTGACCCCTAATATCATCAACGTAATGTTTTTCCAACATTATACAACAGTTGTGATTAATGAGGTGTTTATTTTTTAACACACACTGGGCACTAAACCGGGTGTATATATACAAAGTTATACCTGCATTTAATATGCCCAGGGTACCCTAACTAACCTGAAGGCCTCAACCTCCAACTACATGCAAGTTTAAAGTTTTAACAGAAACCTCCACAGCTCAACCAGCAAAGAGATCAGAGATCAGAGAGATTTAACTCTTCTCAGGTGTTCTCCTTTTACTGACTTCCTCAAATGCTGATTGGCCGAGCCTGAGGGAACCAATCCGCGTTCTCACCTGGAGAGAAACCAGAGTGGAGAAGAGGAAGAAACAACCAAAGGGAAACACATGACGACAGGCAGTTTCTACTCTGCCTGGAACGTAACAATGGGTGTTTCTCAATGTCAAGGATCCTTCCTTGGTAGGACTCGTCCTTCCAAGGAAGGATCCTTCAGGAGCAGGTCAGAGTCCTCCTTAGCACTTGGAGAACATGTACAATGGAACAGGCTATCAAGTGCACGTCATTGCGGGCTGGCGTCACTTAATTATTTTGCTGCATTTCAAAACACTGGATGAAATGATTGTGGAAGTGTTAACTGTGCTGTTAAATTATGCTGTTGGGATGTAGAAAATGAATCAGCAGCCGTTTCTTAATGTCACGGAAGGATCCTCCAAAGCCAGGAGGACGCTCCTTGTTGACCGCCTCCGTTAGTCCCTGTTAAAAGACAGTTAACACAACATAAAGATGTTTACGTTATGAATGCTATAACATACAGTTATTACATGGGAAAGTACTCATACATGTCAGCCTTCGTTGAACGCGGTGCTAGTGGAGTTAACAGGGTGCAGTGTTACCTCCCGTCTACATACACAACCAGTGATAAACATACTTTCTAAATCTCTGCTAACGTTACGTATTTACGATAACGGCATATAAAGAGATGAACATGCCACCGTGCATTCAACTTTACAAAGACGGCAACCTAGCTAGCTAACAGACTAATGTTAACTGACAGGTTCAGTTAGCTAACGTTAGCTCGGGGTGTATCTACCTAATTATTATAGCAATTTGTACAAGCTTTAAAGCGTTAAGCTTGACATTGATGTATAACATTAACGGTGATAACAAATGTACGGCACACACTAAAGATACTTACATTTAAATTATTATTTCACTGTCAGCGATGCTGCTCGAACTCCCGCTTATGTCCGCTCTTTTTTTTCAACGAGACGGCAAAGGCGCATAGGATTGTGGGTGATTTGGGACCGCGAAGGATACACATATATGCATCCTTCTCCGTCAATGGGACATTTAATGAATGAAGGACTGAGTCCTTGGAGGAATTCGGAGGATTCTTGACATTGGAATGGTCCTTCGACGGACGTTGATGACGTTGATGACGTGGCATCCTCCAAATTCTGGCTTTGGAGGATCCTTCCTTGACATTGGGAAACACCCAAAGTCTAAGAGCTTTAAATCAGTGAGCAGCGGCCTTTTCCTCCATGCCAACGCTCAAGATCTAATACTGAGGTGTACAGTCTGATATTTTCTAAATAGTATGTCTCTATATAGAGATAACTCTCATGATGGGTGTATAAGTAACAAGTATGAAAGGACAGCTTGTTCAGGGACATGTTCTGTATGAATCGGGTCCCAGATGACATCATGTTTATGACAGCATCAGAGTTTCTGCCTCAGAAAACATTTGTTGTTTTGCAGATTTGGAGCTTCAGAGTCCTGAGATGTTTCCATGTGATGTGTGGATGTTGATGTTCTATATACGGTGAATTTGGTTAGTGTCTGGACATCAGTGGAGCTGACTCTGCTGTTGTTGGGATTTGAATGTTCTGATTGGGCTTCTTCACTGGAACTGTTCTCTTCATTTGAGGACACTTTCAGCTTGTTGAGGGGGACTGTGTGTGTGTGTGTGTGTGTGTGTGTGTGGTGTGTGTGTGTGTGTTCAGTGAACTGTATCAGTCTCTGCAGTAGCTTCCAGCTGCAGCAGTCAGTTCAGTTTCTGTTCAGTCTGACTGAGGGAGGTTTTTGTACGACGCTTTTTCACTGTGTGAACAAATGCTGACTGTTGATGTAATGTTTACTCTGACAGTAATAAACTGCTGCATCTTCAGCCTCAACTCCACTGATGGTCAACGTGAAGTCAGAGTTTGATCCACTGCCTGAAAAACGATCTGAAATCCCTGATGCTCGTACATTAACAAAGTAAATGAGTGGTTTAGGAGCTTCTCCATCTCTATGTTGGTACCAGTGCAAAACGTGTTTCCCTTTATTCGAACCAAAACTTGAATCCCCTACAGGAATTTCTGGGTTGACCTTACAGCTGATGGAGACGGAGGCTCCCCGAGCAGAGCTCACTGCTCCAGGCTGAGTCACTGTGACCTGACCTCTGGACTCTGAGGACACAGAGACAAAAACATAAAGCAGCATCACGGTTTAGTCGGCTTCATTTCAGAGGGACGGATGTTCATAGAGGAGAGGAGTTTGATTCTCTGGACTTTACCTGAGAAGCAGCAGCAGAGGAGAGTCCAGATGAGGACGGAGGTCCGAGTCATGTTTCTGATGAGGAGGATTTCTGTGTCTTCTGTTGTCATGGAGGACAGCTGTCAGTCCTCCAGTGTTCAACTCTCAGGACTATAAAGTCTCCCAGAGCACTGGAGCATGGTGCTGCTGATGCAAAGTGGCTCTCTATGGAAATGCTCCGCCTGACTCCAACAGGGACTTGGATTACTCTGAGGATGCTGTTTCTCTACGGATCAATCCCTTTATCACAGGATTGATCCAGAATGTGTCAGGGAGCATTTTAATGTGGATCGGACTCTAATTGTGGATATATTACTTTCTAAAACCTTTTCTGTCTGCTTTCATTTATTGTTGGAGGGATCAATTTCCCTTTCAGACACATTCAACAATAAATCTCTAAAAATGTGATTCATTCTGAACAGATGTGGCGGTGCTTAATACATATACAGTGAAATAGTAAATGAATAATAACCAACAGGAAGTGTGTGTTGTTGAGTGTGTTGTGTTCAAAGTCAGAGAGCCGTGTCTCTCTACAGTGAGAGGTTTTTGTACGACGGCTCAATCAGTTTGTATCACTGTGGTACACGTTCGGTGGAGGAACCAGACTGGATGTTGGAAGTAAGTTCAATTGTTGATGTATTTTATTAATTCATGAGCAAGGTTTTAGTCTTTGGAAGACATCTAACTCTCTAAAAGCAGAAATATCTGATTTTACATCATTTATTGTGATTTTTTTAACATCGTTCCACCAACAATCAAAATCCAGTTTTTTTATTAGAAATTTAAATGATGAATAAAAAGGTTATGCGTGTCTGATTGGCAGGAGAAACCTGGTAATCAGGTTTTAGACGACAGAAACTTGAGGACTTGTAGTTTAGGTGTTGTCAGACTAAGTCAGAGAGCCGTGTCTCTCTACAGGGAGAGGGGTTTGGACGGCGGCTCAATGAATATTAAATATCATATCATCACTTAAATTTTGAATTCAGTGTGTGAACATTTGCAGTAGACTTAATCTCCCGTTGGACTGATAGAAATCCCTTTATAGACTCAGTTTGATTCTTCGTTTCTCCTCTTTAATCTGGAAAGGGAACTCCAAACAACCTTTCCTGAACTTCTCTTACCAACTCCAACATGTTTTAAATGGAGTCTTTATTTCTTCATTTGAAACGCTTTTATAGTCAAATTGTTGGAAACAGTGAGAAGGAATCTGAAACCTCTGATCTCATCATTTCTCTGAGTGTCTTTTTACCTCAGTTTTAAATAACTTTGACAGTCTTTTGAGGCTTTTAACCCTCCTGTTGTCCTCTGGTCAAATCTGACCCTTTAATAAATGTCTATATCTGAAATGTGAGTTTCTTTTTAACCAAATAAGCATTAAAAATGGATCAGATTCCTTCTAACGCTCTGTGCAAATACAACTGATCACTTTCATTCCTCTGATCTTTTACTATTAGTCAAGATAATTCATCATTTCTGCTTTTTTAACTCAAATATTAGGTATAATTATATATAATTGAGGGTTATTGACCATGAATTCTAAAAAGTAGTAAAACTAGTGAGGTGGTGGTAGTGGAAACTAAAAAAAAGTCTAAAAGAAAGACGAAAATGTCAAATTTTTGTCAGTTTTTTAGTTGGGAGGACAACACAAGGGTTAAATCTGTCGTATGAACATTTTAAATATGGTCGGTTGATTTTTTTAGCTGATAACGTCCTTTGAAAGAGGATCTGATTAACGTTTCCCTTTCTGAGAGTTCACACAGTCAACATTTCTGTAGAAATGGACTTGAACTTTGGACAAAATCACAGATGATTGAATATGTATTTAAACTGTATTGTTTTCTTCATATAGTATAAAACAAGAAGATTTTCTCTGGTATTTGTACATTTTAATTGTATTTCCAGTGCAGTTTGATGTATTTGGGTCATATGAGGACTCTTTCTGTGCTGATGTGCATGAGAGGTTTCTTAAAGGGAAGTGAAACAAGGTGTGAGTGAGTGACTGGTGGAGCAGAAAAACCATGAGACAGAAACTCCTTAAAGGAAAGATAAGCCCCCCCCCCCTCCAGTAAAGGGGTCTGAGTTGCTGGTGTGTGATTGACAGCTGTGTGCTCCCTGTCCTCTAAGCCGCTGCTTCTCTAACCGTTAACTTATTTTGAGGTTTGATGCAAATCCTTTTTAACCCTTCCACCTCTGCTGCTATAGGTGATGTACGCCCCACCCTGACGGTGCTGCCCCCCTCCAGAGAAGAGCTGCAGCAGGGGAAGGCCACGCTCATGTGCCTGGCCAACAAGGGCTTCCCCTCAGACTGGAGTCTGGCCTGGAAGGTGGACGGCAGCAGCAGCAGCAGCTGGGAGGAGAGCAGGAGCCCCGGGGTGCTGGAGGACGGCCACTACAGCTGGAGCAGCACCCTGAGGCTCCCTGCAGACCAGTGGAGGAAGGTGGGCTCTGTGACCTGTGAGGCCACCCAGGGCTCCCAGACTCCGCTCTCAGTCACACATGAGGACTCACACAGGAGAAACCCCTTTCAGATGCTCCATTTGTGGCAAAAGAGACCGGGTTGAGATTTTTAATAACTTAACACTCATTTCATTTTTAATAACCTAACGTTCATAGTATTAGGGTTAAGTTACATATTTAATAGCTAATCTGGGTAATCGGGTATTTTATCTGCTGACCCATAACATTTGATAAAGCACATCACGGCTACGCTTGTCTAGAGCATCTTAACCCTCGTGTTGTCTTCCCGTCGACCTGCAACTTTGGGTTTTTCTGGGTTGAAATTTCAACAGTTTGTTGTTCTTTTTCTACCGTTTTCTCAACGTTTTTGCCAATTTTATTCCTATTATTTTTGTCATTTTTTTGATGTTTTTTAAAATTATGTTTTAGTCAATTTTTTTAACAATTTCTTTGACGCTTTTTCCAATGTTTTTTTGTCCGTTTTTCAGATTTTTTAAAAATGCTTTTATGAACATTTGTCACTTTTTTCAACGTTCTTTCCAGGGTTAAGCACCCTGGTGTTGTCCTCCTGAGTCAAAATGGACAAAAATTTGACATTTTCATCCCTATTTCAGACGTTTTTTTTTTTCTCACTACCACCACATTACTAGTTTTACTACTATTTGGAATTCATGGTCAATAACCCTCATTTATATAGAATTATACCTAATATTTGAGTTAAAAAAAGAACTGATGAATTATTTTGACTAATAGTTAAGATCAGAGGAATTAAAGTGATCAGTTGTATTTATAAAGAGCGTTGGAAGGAATTGATTTTTTGTGGTAATTTGGTTAAAAAGAAACTCATATTTCAGATTTAGACATTTTTTAAAGGGTCAGATTTGACCCAAGGACAACAGGAGGGTTAAAAGTCTAATATAATACGTTGCCTAAATTATTATTTATTTTAAAAGTATCTGTTAATGTTATGTAGCCTAGTCAATGTTTTCAATAAATAGTTCATATACTAGGGTACCTTTAGCATCTGAACCGGTACCTGGTGCTCGGTCTTGGTATTTCGGTACCTAACTAAAACTGTAACACCTGGTTGTAACAACAACACATTTTGATTACAGTTAAAAAAACCTCACAACTTCTCAGTTTAAACATTTTATGCTTTTTATATTAACAGAGGCAGAACACAAGAGAAAATTTTACATGATAGTAAAAATTATGCGCTGACACATATTGGACCTTCCATATTTTATCCACAAAGCATTAAAATGATTAATTTCAATAAAAACAACAAATTAAAGCTTTAGTGCGTAACTTTATATTAATGAACGTCTGTTACATTCAAGCCCTTTTTGTCAGAAAGAACAAGGGAGACACTTTGTTTCTCTCACTATGACTCTAGAGTCGCTACTAGCTCAAAAGACAGTCACCGTCCCTCTCACTTTCTATAAACTTCAGGCCACTTACGTAGGCTACGGCGAAAGCTAGCGGAACCACAAATCAAGCTTGATCAGGAAGGGCTTGTATCATGTGGACGCACCGACAGTGTTGTTGTCATTATTTAGAATTTCTCATGTCGGCGACAAACTGCGCACAATAGCTTCAAATGATAATTCCAAAGCTTCCAATGTCTTTCATGAACACTCTATGGGTTTTCCATGGACGTGGAATCTCCAGTCTCTTCCTCAGTATCTGGTTGTTTAAGTCCATCTGGATCTGAGTTCCTGGCTGGTTCTGGTCCTCCACAGTCCTCTCCTCCAGCTGCAGGGGTTTCCTCTGTGTGGATTCTCATGTGACGGACTAGGGCTTCCCTGTAGGAGAATCCTCTATTGCACTCTGAGCAGATAAAAGGTTTCTCTCCTGTGTGAATTCTCATGTGCTTGTGTAAATATCTTTCATTTGAATAAAACTTTTCACAGACTGAACATCTGAAATGTTTCTCTCCTGTATGACTCCGCATGTGTTCTGTCAGATTTGACTTCTTCATAAATCTTTTAACACAAAGTGAACAATTGTATGGTTTTTCTCCTGTGTGGGTTCTCATGTGTGTCGTCAAACTTCCATTCTGTGTAAAACATTTCTTACAGATTGAACAACTAAAAGGTTTTTCTCCTGTATGAGTTCTCATGTGATTCTTTAAATTTGACATAAAAAAAAATCCTTTCCCACAGTCTGAGCAGTTGAAAGGGGGGTCTTCTGTGTGGATCCTCATGTGGCGCTCTAAAAGTCCACTCCATGCAAAACATTTCTTACAGACTGAGCAACTGAATGGTGTTTCTGCTGCGTGAGTCATCATGTGTTTCTTTAGACTTGACCTGCTTATAAATCCTTTATCACAAAGGGAACAATTGTAAGGTTTTTCTCCTGTGTGGATTCTCATGTGAGTCTTCAAACTGTCTCTCCGTGTAAAGAACTTCTTACAGACTGAGCAACTGATTGTTTTTTCTCCTGTGTGGATTCTCATGTGTGCATGTAAACCTCCACTCTGTTTAAAAGAGCTCTTACACACTGAGCAACTGAATGGTTTCTCTCCTGTGTGGATTCTAATGTGATCCTCCAAATGTCTCCTTTTCCTGAATCTTTTACCACACTCAGAGCAGCTAAACGTTTTCTTAGCAGGACTGCATCTGGAATCACTGACAGCAACGTCCCCATTTTGCAGAGGGTTTAAACCTGGCTGATGTTCCTTGGTCTCGTCCCAATCTCTGCTGTTATCAGCCTCAGGTTCAGAGGGCAAAGCCTGGTGATGAGCAGCCGGTTGTAAAATATGTTCTGGATGTAAGTTCCTGTCTGGTTCTGCTCCTCTACAATCCTCTCCCTCAGCTTCTGTTTCCATGTGTTCAGTTTGTCTTTGATGAAGCCGTGAGGACTGAGCTTCCTCTCCATCTTCTTCCCTCTTCACAGAGACAGATGTGAACAGGAACTTGATATCAGCCTCCTCCAGCCCTTGAAGCTGCTCTCCCTCCTGCTCCTCTTTAATGTGAGGGGGGGGCTCTTACTCCTGCTGGTCCACAATGGAGCTCCACTCCTGCTGCTCAGGGGGAACCTCTTGTTTAATCACCAACACCTGCTGGACGTCTACAGGTAGCACTGAAACACAGAAAGGAAAACTGATGTCATGCTGTTTAGGTATGCAATGCTGAGTTTATGCTACCAGCTGAAATAACGGCAGAGCGGAGCGGTCCATTAAATTCCCCCCGCTGACCGTAGCTAAAATACCCCCATGTTGAGAGGGCAGACTCGCAAACGTGCCTCACATTGCCTACCAACTTGTACCCCTGATTTTTCAGCCTTTATTTGTTTATATTTAGTCAAACTGTCTATTATAAGTCTGCCAAATTACCTGTTAGCAGCTCCTGTTTGCAGTGTACCCATGAATGGGAAGTAGAGGTGTCAATATGCGTGATACATGTTAGTTGCTGGGCAACTTCACAGTTTACCATTTTAAAAAGTGCTTCTTTTTACCATTGAACGGCAAAGATTATTATTCTAAGTGTCTTACAACATTATGGAAAGGATTTATAAAGGAGGTTCAGTTTTCTGTTAAACCCTTATGTCCTCGGGTTAAATTGACCTGTTTTCCTATATCTATGTTCTTTGTAATTCCCCAAAATAACATGATTGATTCCACCCAACGCTCTTTGGCAAGTACAAATCTCTACTTTCGTTAATTTTGGGGCGTCTTATTCGATTTTTCATAGCATCTGAAAACAAATTGAAGTGTTTTTGAAATAGTATTGAGTAAAGTTGACATATTCCAGTCTGTAATTATCCATCAACATCCATTCCTCAAATTTTAGTTGAGGGTTAAAGAGTAGGATCCTTGTAGTCGAACATGAAACAGCCCCGAAATCATCATCACCAAACCCACCAGACTCCATGTAAATAATCACTACTTTTAGCGTGTATAGAGCAGCATATCTCCACCAGACTCCATGTAAATAATCACTACTTTTAGCGTGTATAGAGCAGCATATCTCCACCAGACTCATGTAAATAATCAGTACTTTTAGCGTGTATAGAGCACATTCTCAGTTGAGACTCACAAAATCAAACTATGGGTTTGTTTTTATAGAGCAGCATATCTGCACCAGACTCCATGTAAACAAACAGTTATTTCAACATTGTAAAAGACACTTCATTCAATGTTGAGAAACACAAAATAAAACTATGGGTTTGTTTTTCCACTTTTCCAACAATCAGCACTCTGCTTTGTTGGTTAAACATAAAAAATAAACCAAGACGGCTTTCACGGTTCAGGGTCCATGTAAATAACCAATACTTTGAACGTGTACAGAGCCAACCTATTTTCACGTGTAATTTGTTAAACTATGTGATTATTTCAACCAAACCACAGTGCTGATTGTTGGTTAAGTGGAAAAAAGAAACCAAGACGGCTTTTCACGGTTCTATTTTGTGTTTCTCATCTGTGAATGAAGTGTCATTTACGATGATAAAATTACTGTTTATGCTGCTCTATGCATGCTAAAAGTAGTGATTATTTACATGGAGTCTGGTGGAGATATGCTGCTCTATACACGCTAAAAGTAGTGATTATTTACATGGAGTCTGGTGGAGATATGCTGCTCTATACACGCTAAAAGTAGTTAGTATTTACATGGAGTCTGGTGGAGATATGCTGCTCTATACACGCTAAAAGTAGTGATTATTTACATGGAGTCTGGTGGAGATATGCTGCTCTATACACGCTAAAAGTAGTGATTATTTACATGGAGTCTGGTGGAGATATGCTGCTCTATACACGCTAAAAGTAGTGATTATTTACATGGAGTCTGGTGGAGATATGCTGCTCTATACACGCTAAAAGTAGTGATTATTTACATGGAGTCTGGTGGAGATATGCTGCTCTATACACGCTAAAAGTAGTGATTATTTACATGGAGTCTGGTGGAGATATGCTGCTCTATACACACTAAAAGTAGTGATTACTTACATGGATTCTGGTGGGGTTAAACAAAACGGCTCTTCCTCTTTAACAGAAAGGTCGACCTCCTTAGAAACCCTTTCCATAATGTTGTCAGACACTTAATATAATAATAATAATAATCTGAAAACCGAGCCTCTAACAGCGAGAGGGGGGAAGAGTGAAAGGAGACACACCTGCTCGGTGTAACCGGAGATGAGGGCCGAGCGCGGTGTCCCTCCGCTCCCGGTGTCCCTCGTCCTCCTCCCGGTGCCCCAGCTCCTCCTTCCGGGACCGACCCAGCTCCTCCTCCCGGGACCGACCCAGCTCCTCCTCCCGGGACCGACCCAGTTCCTCCTCGTACTCCGCTATCGTGGTCTCAAACAGCCCAAATATCTCCTGCGCAGCCGCAGCTAGTCGCTGCTCCACCAGCGCCCTCAGCGCGCGGCCTTTAGACATCGCCCACCCAGTCACAGGCACGTTTCCTACACCCGGGCTGGGTGGAGCCGCGTGGGCTCTCCCCGGCGAACGGCCACGCGGATGCTAGCTGTTGTTAGCCGCTAGCAGGCTAAGCTAACGTCGACATCTCCGTAGCAACCGGGAGATGAGTGACAGGTAAATATTCAGGAAGAGATGAGAAGCACAGTCCGTTCAGACAGGAGTACCCGGATATAGAGAGACATAAAGAGACTCACAAACACACAATCTCAACACAACTAAGCGACTCTACTGTTGCTCCTCACGTTAGGCACCATCTTGCTCAAATACTAACATCCGGTTCTTCTTCTTCTTCTTCTTGTGGTTTTGATGGCGCATTACCGCCACCAGCTGGACTGGAGCGGGGATCAGGAGCCTACACTTCCTCAAATTCTCTTTAATAATAATAAAAATAATTTTCTTCCCGTTGACTTAATCTGAAATTGTTGTTTTTCTGATGAAAAATGAAAAACCTTTTTATCGAGTTTGTCGTCTTTTTCTTTTTGACCCTTTACGTACGTGTATAGATGTATGTGTATAGATGTATGTGTATAGATGTATGTGTATAGATGTATGTGTATAGATGTATGTGTATAGATGTATGTGTATAGATGTATGTGTATAGATGTATGTGTATAGATTCTTGTGTATAGATGTATGTGTATAGATGTATGTGTATAGATTCTTGTGTATAGATTCTTGTGTATAGATGTATGTGTATAGATGTATGTGTATAGATGTATGTGTATAGATGTATGTATATAGATGTATGTGTATAGATGTATGTGTATAGATGTATTGTGTATAGATGTATGTGTATAGATGTATGTGTATAGATGTATGTGTATAGATTCATGTGTATAGATGTATGTGTATAGATGGATGTGTATAGATGGATGTGTGTGTGTGTGTGTGTGTGTGTGTGTGTGTATAGATGGATGTGTAGGTATATGAGTCAGAATATGACATAATCCCTGTTTTGGCTGACCCTGTACGTAGGTCTGAGGTTCTCCTCCAGACTGTGGAACCATGTCTGTTTTATAGACACGGAACCTTGTGGAAGGTTTTGTATTGTGTATTGTGTATTTGTGTGTGTGTGTGTGTGTGTGTGTATGTTCTTATTGTGATATGGATCCCCCTGGGTCTGAAATAAAAGTTTCCATATATATAAAACAAGTGGTCTTCATGGAGTTCTACAGTCTGTCCCCTAGAGGGCGCTCACTGACCATCTGAGGAGCCAAGGATCTGGATCAACCTGCTGCTGGGTGCGTGCAGGGGCCCTGGAACCTCGTGGTGTCTTTTTTTCCAGCACTATTGTCACTTTTTCTGACTTTTCCAAAGTTATTTGATATTTCTAATGTTGACATGTTCAGCTCATTTCAAAGACCCATTTTTTTTGTGATGAAATAAACTGAAAATGACCCGAGGACAACATGAGGGTTAACACAGATTCATTCATAACACGCGCTCGCTTCATCGTCTCTTACGCTTCTGCATAGTGGCACATTCTCACCTGCGCTTCTGTTAGATCTGTTTAAAATCTCTTTAAAATCTGTTTAATGTCTGTTTGATGTCTGTTTGATGTCTGTTTGATGTCTGTTCGATGTCTGTTTAATGTCTGTTTGATGTCTGTTTGATGTCTGTTTAATGTCTGTTTGATGTCTGTTTGATGTCTGTTTAATATCTGTTTAAAATCTGTTTGATGTTTGTTTGATGTCTGTTTGATGTCTGTTTAATGTCTGTTTAATATCTGTTTAAAGTCTGTTTGATGTCTGTTTGATGTCTGTTTGATGTCTGTTTGATGTCTGTTTAATATCTGTTTAATATCTGTTTAATGTCTGTTTAATGTCTGTTTGATGTCTGTTTGATGTCTGTTTAATGTCTGTTTAATATCTGTTTAAAGTCTGTTTGATGTCTGTTTGATGTCTGTTTGATGTCTGTTTAATATCTGTTTAATATCTGTTTAATGTCTGTTTAATGTCTGTTTGATGTCTGTTTAATGTCTGTTTAATATCTGTTTAATGTCTGTTTAATGTCTGTTTAATATCTGTTTGATGTCTGTTTAATGTCTGTTTAATGTCTGTTTAATATCTGTTTAATGTCTGTTTAATGTCTGTTTAATATCTGTTTAATGTCTGTTTAATATCTGTTTAATGTCTGTTTAATGTCTGTTTAATATCTGTTTGATGTCTGTTTGATGTCTGTTTAATGTCTGTTTAATGTCTGTTTGATGTCTGTTTGATGTCTGTTTAATGTCAGTTTAATGTCTGTTTAATGTCTGTTTAATGTCTGTTTGATGTCTGTTTAATGTCTGTTTAATGTCTGTTTAATGTCTGTTTAATGTCTGTTTAATATCTGTTTAATGTCTGTTTAATATCTGTTTAATGTCTGTTTAATGTCTGTTTAATATCTGTTTGATGTCTGTTTGATGTCAGTTTAATGTCTGTTTGATGTCTGTTTAATGTCTGTTTAATATCTGTTTAATGTCTGTTTAATGTCTGTTTAATGTCTGTTTAATATCTGTTTAATGTCTGTTTAATGTCTGTTTAATATCTGTTTAATGTCTGTTTGATGTCTGTTTAATGTCTGTTTGATGTCTGTTTGATGTCAGTTTAATGTCTGTTTAATGTCTGTTTGATGTCTGTTTGATGTCTGTTTGATGTCTGTTTAATATCTGTTTGATGTCTGTTTAATATCTGTTTAATATCTGTTTAATGTCTGTTTAATGTCTGTTTGATGTCTGTTTAATGTCTGTTTAATATCTGTTTAATGTCTGTTTAATGTCTGTTTAATATCTGTTTGATGTCTGTTTAATGTCTGTTTAATGTCTGTTTAATGTCTGTTTAATATCTGTTTGATGTCTGTTTGATGTCTGTTTAATGTCTGTTTAATGTCTGTTTGATGTCTGTTTGATGTCTGTTTAATGTCTGTTTGATGTCTGTTTGATGTCAGTTTAATGTCTGTTTAATGTCTGTTTAGTGTCTGTTTGATGTCTGTTTGATGTCTGTTTAATGTCTGTTTAATGTCTGTTTAATATCTGTTTAATGTCTGTTTAATGTCTGTTTAATATCTGTTTAATGTCTGTTTAATATCTGTTTAATGTCTGTTTAATGTCTGTTTAATGTCTGTTTAATGTCTGTTTAATATCTGTTTGATGTCTGTTTAATGTCTGTTTGATGTCTGTTTGATGTCTGTTTAATGTCTGTTTGATGTCTGTTTGATGTCTGTTTGATGTCTGTTTAATATCTGTTTAATGTCTGTTTAATGTCTGTTTAATATCTGTTTGATGTCTGTTTGATGTCTGTTTGATGTCTGTTTGATGTCTGTTTAATGTCTGTTTGATGTCTGTTTGATGTCTGTTTGATGTCTGTTTAATATCTGTTTAATGTCTGTTTAATGTCTGTTTAATATCTGTTTGATGTCTGTTTGATGTCTGTTTGATGTCTGTTTGATGTCTGTTTGATGTCTGTTTAATATCTGTTTAATGTCTGTTTAATGTCTGTTTAATATCTGTTTAATGTCTGTTTGATGTCTGTTTGATGTCTGTTTGATGTCTGTTTGATGCTTTTTGCACTTTTCCACTGTGGACAGATTAGAAATTTAAGTAGACATAAAAAATTTTGGGGAAAACCCCACGACTCGGAAAAAGTCGACAAACGTTGAAAAAGTGACAAAATCATTGAAGGAAAAAACACAAAAGGGTCTAAAAGAAAAAGACGACAAACTCGATAAAAAGGTTTTTCATTTTTCATCAGAAAACACACAATTTCAGATTAAGTCAACGGGAAGAAAATTATTTTTATTATTATTAAAGAGAATTTGAGGAAGTGTAGGCTCCTGATCCCCGCTCCAGTCCAGCTGGTGGCGGTAATGCGCCATCAAAACCACAAGAAAGAAGAAGAAGAACCGGATGTTAGTATTTGAGCAAAATGGTGCTAACGTGAGGAGCAACAGTAGAGTCGCTTAGTTGTGTTGAGATTGTGTTTTGTGAGTCCTCTTTATGTCTCTCTATATCCGGGTACTCCTGTCTGAATGGACTGTGCTTCTCATCTCTTCCTGAATATTTACCTGTCACTCATCTCCCGGTTGCTACGGAGATGTCGACGTTAGCTTAGCCTGCTAGCGGCTAACAACAGTTAGCATCCGCGTGGCCGTTCGCCGGGGAGAGCCCGCGGCTCCACCCAGCCCGGGTTGTAGGAAACGTGCCTGTGACTGGGTGGGCGATGTCTAAGGCCGCGCGCTGAGGGCGCTGGTGGAGCAGCGACTAGCTGCGGCTGCGCAGGAGATATTGGGCTGTTCGAGACCACGATAGCGGATTACGAGGAGGAACTGGGTCGGTCCCGGGAGGAGGAGGAGCTGGGTCGGTCCGGCGGAGGAGCTGTGTCGGTCCCGGGAGGAGGACGAGGGACACCGGAGCGGAGGGACCGTCGCGCTCTGCGCAACGGGAGCGCGCATGTATTCGGATCTTTACGGTAAGTGACAACGGCTGTTTCTGTGTGTTTCAAGGGGTCAGCTGAGAAAAAACAGTAAACCGTGCACGGGTTCATAACAGTCCGTGTGATAGGGTTTTATAAATGTGCGCAAAGTAGGAAAGGGGGGGGGGGGGGGGGGGGTGGGGGGGGGCAGTGTATGTATAGGTACTGAACGTGTGTGTGTGTGTTTGTGTGTGTGTGTGTGGGTGTGTGTGTGTGTGTGGGTGTGTGTAGTTCAGGCCCGTGTGTAATACGGAGTGTAAATTGTAATTTCCCATCGTGGGACTAATAAAGTATACTGTAGTGGTGAATCATCTTCAGATTGAACAAAACAAACTAAAAACGGAGTCACCGAAGGAGTGAATCTTACGCAGAGATTAAGGCTGAATCCCATTTCTCCGTCTTACCCCTACCCCTTGGCCCTTACCCCTACCCCTTGGCCCTTGAAACAAGGGTTAGGGTAAGGGTGAAACAACCCCTATGAAATGGGACCCACTTGTGACATCACCATACAGTATGATCACAAACTTCCAAGATGGCGTCTCTGTCTGTCGACTGTGTGGGTTTTGACAACAGTGTGTGTTATATATTTTATAGTTATTTTAGGTTCACTTTGGTAGTCCAGAGTACGTATCTGTGTAGTACTTGGTCTGTTTGCAATACAAATGTTTATACAATGCATCATGTGTACATTATACATACTATCACCCTGTTCATGGTGTGTGTATATCTGTTTCAGTTATCACCGCTTTGAATGTCATTGTGTTCACAAAAACATTTTGTTGACAAAAAACTGTCTTTATTGGTAAATTGAACATAACAGGCAAAAACGTTACATAAAATAATGTTACAGAACCTTGTCAACTATTAGAACCATAACTAACATGTCGCACACAATAAAAGCACTCATATGTGTAAAACTAAAAAATACCCCCTCCCCTCACATATCATCGTGTCCCATGTCAAAACCAACAACAACGTACAAGTGCATGAACAATGAACAGGAATTAATTAAATATTATTACAATAATAGTAGGCTACCAATGCAATAATGAATGGGTACAACATGAACATATGAATTAGGAAACCGCTGCTCGTTTTCAGCCCAAACTGGATCAGCTGCTGTGTCCTCCTGTGTCCTCCTGTGTGAGACAGGGCGGTATATGTTAAGCACGTAGCGATGTGTCGTAGACCGTTAATATTAAAATATATCTAGCTATACAATCTTTGCAATGTATACAGTCCATTCAAGGCAGAAATATGTGGGACTGTTGTGCAAATCAACGTTAGCGTTAGCGATTAGCGTTAGCGATTAGCGTTAGCATTGCAAGCTAGCGATTTTTAAAAAGTTTCAGTTAGGAACATGGTTGCAAGTAGCCTACACATGTACAGGACTGCATAGACCACAAAATAAGACTGTCGTAACTTTTAAATCAATTATTTAAGCCGAAAGTACTTACATGCATGTGTCTCTCTGGTTGATGCGGCAGCCATGTTGATGTGTGTTTTCTAGTGAGGTCGCGTCCACACTAGGTTTCAAGGGCTATACAGCCCTCGGTCTATCCCCTACCCCTAGCTCGTAATACGTATTGGACCGGCACTAGGTCCCGCGTGAACGCGCAAAAGCTAGGGGAAGGGGTAAGGGAAGGAATGGGATTCAGCCTAAAACTTTCATTGTTCAGGCAGAGATGCATTCTGGGAGGTTTATTAATCCAATTTCTTGGCATACAAACATTACACAAGAAGGATCAGTGGCGTCTCTAGGCTCCGTGACGCTGTAACTCCGGTAAAAAAACAAACAAACATCAGTCCCCCCCACCATCATATGGTAGTGATGAATAGCTCCAACAGATTTATTATAATTATAATATTCAAAGATGATAGATTAAAGATAAGATTCAAACTTCTGGGGGCAATTACTCTATAGCAAAATGATATTAAATCACAAATGATGCATCTTTCCCAACGTATTAAGGTCACAACCAGCTACAAACTAATTTTAGGATACTATAGCAATGGGCGGTGCTTAGGGACTGTCCATAAACTACAACACAACCACCAAAATATCTGTTAATTTAATGATTAAATAAGGTGGTGTCTCCAAACGTATGTCTTAACAGGACGGGCTGTAGTACAACTAGGAGGAGACGAGTTATAATGGAGGGAAGGGTTCATGCAGGCTGAAGTTCAACTGTTCCATATAAACAGAAGGACACTCCGCTAGCTGCTAGGCTAATGTC
>NW_022603507.1:0-57430 GCF_008692095.1 Etheostoma spectabile
GTCTGATCTCGGAAGCCAAGCAGGTTGGGCCGGCTTAGTTTGGATGGGAGACCGCCTGGGAATACCTGGTGCTGTAAGCTTTTTAGTTAGCCTAAGCGCTGTGGCTTCTTTGCTGGACGTAGAGCAACAAAGGAAACTGTATTAAGGACGTAACTTTTTTTTTGAAGCACCAATCTTCTTTAGAATATAAATAAACGAACTCAGTGTTCAACATTTCAAGTAAGAGTTCAAAATACTTGCAGTTTGACCACAGCATAAATAAAAATAAGTTCTCGAAGACAACAAGTCCACCAAGTCTAAGTAGGTATTAGAACGTTCAGGTTTTCACACTAGAAATAGCTGGATTTCGCCTGTATGGTTGCTTACGGCCACACCACCCTGAAAGTGCCGCTCTCGTATGATCTCGGAAGCCAAGCAGGGTTGGGCCGGCTTAGTACTTGGA
The DNA here is from genome assembly GCF_008692095.1 of Etheostoma spectabile. Classification (NCBI taxonomy): domain Eukaryota; kingdom Metazoa; phylum Chordata; class Actinopteri; order Perciformes; family Percidae; genus Etheostoma; species Etheostoma spectabile. Next base: position 443 of record NW_022603507.1, read on the forward strand.
TGGGAGACCGCCTGGGAATACCTGGGCTGTAAGCTTTTTAGTTAGCCTAAGGCGCTGGGCTTCTTTGCTGGCGTAGAGCAAACAAGGAAACTGTATAAGGACGTAACTTTTTTTTTTGAAGCACCATTCTTCTTTAGAATTAAATAAACAATCTCAGTGTTCAACATTTCAAGTAAGAGTTCAAAATACTTGCAGTTTGACCACAGCATAAATAATAATAAGTTCTGGAAGACAACAAGTCCACCAAGTCTAAGTAGGTATGAGAACCTTCAGGTCTTCACATCTAGAAATAGCTGGATTTCGCCCTGTATGGTGCTTACGGCACACCACCCTGAAAGTGCCCTCTCGTCTGATCTCGGAAGCCAAGCAGGGTTGGGCCGGCTTAGTACTTGGATGGGAGACCGCCTGGGAATACCTGGTGCTGTAAGCTTTTTAGTTAGCCTAGGCGCTGTGGCTTCTTTGCTGGACGTAGAGCAAACAAGGAAACTGTATAGAGGACGTAACTTTTTTTTTTTGAAGCACCATTCTTCTTTAGAATTAAAATAAACACTCAGTGTTCAACATTTCAAGTAAGAGTTCAAAATACTTGCAGTTTGACCACAGCATAAATAAATAATAAGTTCTGGAAGACAACAAGTCCACCAAGTCTAAGTAAGGGTAAGAGAACGTTCAGGTTTTCACATGGAGAATAGCTGGATTTCGCCTGCATGGTTGCTTACGGCCACACCACCCTGAAAGTGCCCGCTCTCGTCTGATCTCGGAAGCCAAGCAGGGTTGGGCCGGCTTAGTACTTGGATGGGAGAACCGCCTGGGAACCTGGTGCTGTAAGCTTTTTAGTTAGCCTAAGGCGCTGTGGCTTCTTTGCTGGACGTAGAGCAAACAAAAACTGTATAAAGGACGTAACTTTTTTTTTTTGAAGCACCATTCTTCTTTAGAATTATAAAACGAACTCAGTGTTCCAACATTTCAAGTAAGAGTTCAAAATACTTGCAGTTTGACCACAGCATAAATAAATAATAAGTTCTGAAGACAACAAGTCCACCAAGTCTAAGTAAGGTATTAGAACCTTCAGGTCTTCACATCTTAAATAGCTGGATTTCGCCCTGTATGGTTGCTTACGGCCACCACCCTGAAAGTGCCCGCTCTCGTCTGATCTCGGAAGCCAAGCAGGGTTGGGCCGGCTTAGTACTTGGATGGGAGACCGCCTGGAATACCTGGTGCTGTAAGCTTTTAGTTAGCCTAAGGCGCTGTGGCTTCTTTGCTGGACGTAGAGCAAACAAGGAAACTGTATAGAGGACGTAACTTTTTTTTTTGAAGCACCATTCTTCTTTAGAATTAAAATAAACAATCTCAGTGTTCAACATTTCAAGTAAGAGTTCAATACTTGCAGTTTGACCACAGCATAAATAAATAATAAGTTCTGGAAGACAACCAGTCCACCATCTAAGTAAGGTAAGAGAACGTTCAGGTCTTCACATCTAGAAAATAGCTGGATTTCGCCCTGTATGGTTGCTTACGGCCACACCACCCTGAAAGTGCCCGCTCTCGTCTGATCTCGGAAGCCAAGCAGGGTTGGGCCGGCTTAGTACTTGGATGGGAGACCGCCTGGAATACCTGGTGCTGTAAGCTTTTTAGTTAGCCTAAGGCGCTGTGGCTTCTTTGCTGGACGTAGAGCAAACAAGGAAACTGTATAAGGACGTAACTTTTTTTTTTTGAAGCACCATTCTTCTTTAGAATTAAAATAAACATCTCAGTGTTCCACATTTCAAGTAAGAGTTCAAAATACTTGCAGTTTGACCACAGCAAAATAATAATAAGTTCTGAAGACAACAAGTCCACCAAGTCTAAGTAGGTTATAGAACGTTCAGGTCTTCACATCTAGAAATAGCTGGATTTCGCCTGTTGGTTGCTTACGGCCACACCACCCTGAAAGTGCCCGCTCTCGTCTGATCTCGGAAGCCAAGCAGGGTTGGGCCGGCTTAGTACTTGGATGGGAGACCGCCTGGGAATACCTGTGCTGTAAGCTTTTTAGTTAGCCTAAGGCGCTGTGGCTTCTTTGCTGGACGTAGAGCAAACAAGGAAACTGTATTGAGGACGTAACTTTTTTTTTTGAAGCACCATTCTTCTTTAGAATTATAATAAACAATCTCAGTGTTCAACATTTCAAGTAAGAGTTCAAAATACTTGCAGTTTGACCACAGCATAAATAAATAATATGTTCTCGAAGACAACAAGTCCACCAAGTCTAAGTAGGGTATAGAACCTTCAGGTTTTCACATATAGAAATAGCTGGATTTCGCCTGTATGGTTGCTTACGGCCACACCACCCTGAAAGTGCCCGCTCTCGTCTGATCTCGGAAGCCAAGCAGGGTTGGGCAGCTTAGTACTTGGATGGGAGACCGCCTGGGAATACCTGGTGCTGTAAGCTTTTTAGTTAGCCTAAGGCGCTGTGGCTTCTTTGCTGGACGTAGAGCAAACAAGGAAACTGTATAGAGGACGTAACTTTTTTTTTTGAAGCACCATTCTTCTTTAGAATAAAATAAACAACTCAGTGTTCAACATTTCAAGTAGAGTTCAAAATACTTGCAGTTTGACCACAGCATAAATAATAATATTCTGGAAGACAACAAGTCCACCAAGTCTAAGTAAGGTAAGAGAACGTTCAGGTCTTCACATCTAGAAATAGCTGGATTTCGCCCTGTATGGTTGCTTACGGCCACACCAACCTGAAAGTGCCCGTCTCGTCTGATCTCGGAAGCCAAGCAGGGTTGGGCCGGCTTAGTACTTGGATGGGAGAACGCCTGGGAATACCTGTGCTGTAAGCTTTTAGTTAGCCTAAGGCGCTGTGGCTTCTTTGCTGGACGTAGAGCAAACAAGGAAACTGTATAGAGGACGTAACTTTTTTTTTTGAAGCACACCATTCTTCTTTAGAATTAAAATAAACAACTCAGTGTTCACATTTCAAGTAAGAGTTCAAAATACTTGCAGTTTGACCACAGCATAAATAAATAATAAGTTCTGGAAGACAACAAGTCCACAAGTCTAAGTAAGGTAAGAGAACGTTCAGGTCTTCACATCTAGAAATAGCTGGATTTCGCCCTGTATGGTTGCTTACGGCCACACCACCCTGAAAGTGCCCGCTCTCGTCTGATCTCGGAAGCCAAGCAGGGTTGGGCCGGCTTAGTACTTGGATGGGAGACCGCCTGGGAACCTGGTGCTGTAAGCTTTTAGTTAGCCTAAGGCGCTGTGGCTTCTTTGCTGGACGTAGAGCAAACAAGGAAACTGTATAGAGGACGTAACTTTTTTTTTTGAAGCACCATTCTTCTTTAGAATTAAAATAAACAATCTCAGTGTTCAACATTTCAAGTAAGAGTTCAAAATACTTGCAGTTTGACCACAGCATAAATAAATAATAAGTTCTGGAAGACAACAAGTCCACCAGTCTAAGTAAGGTAAGAGAACGTTCAGGTCTTCACATCTAGAAATAGCTGGATTTCGCCCTGTATGGTTGCTTACGGCCACACCACCCTGAAAGTGCCCGCTCTCGTCTGATCTCGGAAGCCAAGCGGGTTGGGCCGGCTTAGTACTTGGATGGGAGACCGCCTGGGAATACCTGGTGCTGTAAGCTTTTTAGTTAGCCTAAGGCGCTGTGGCTTCTTGCTGGACGTAGAGCAAACAAGGAAACTGTATAAAGGACGTAACTTTTTTTTTTGAAGCACCATTCTTCTTTAGAATTAAATAAACAACTCAGTGTTCAACATTTCAAGTAAGAGTTCAAAATACTTGCAGTTTGACCACAGCATAATAAATAATAAGTTCTGGAGACAACAAGTCCACCAAGTCTAAGTAAGGTATTAGAACCTTCAGGTTTCACATCTAGAAATAGCTGGATTTCGCCTTGCATGGTTGCTTACGGCCACACCACCCTGAAAGTGCCCGCTCTCGTCTGATCTCGGAAGCCAAGCAGGGTTGGGCGGCTTAGTACTTGGATGGGAGACCGCCGGGAATACCTGGTGCTGTAAGCTTTTGTTAGTTAGCCTAAGGCGCTGTGGCTTCTTTGCTGGACGTAGAGCAAACAAGGAAACTGTATAAGGACGTAACTTTTTTTTTTGAAGCACCATTCTTCTTTAGAATTAAAATAAACAACTCAGTGTTCAACATTTCAAGTAAGAGTTCAAAATACTTGCAGTTTGACCACAGCATAAATAATAATAAGTTCTGGAAGACAACAAGTCCCCAAGTCTAAGTAAGGTATGAGAACCTTCAGTCTTCACATCTAGAAATAGCTGGATTTCGCCCTGTATGGTGCTTACGGCCACACCACCCTGAAAGTGCCCGCTCTCGTCTGATCTCGGAAGCCAAGCAGGGTTGGGCCGGCTTAGTACTTGGATGGGAGACCGCCTGGGAATACCTGGTGCTGTAAGCTTTTTAGTTAGCCTAAGGCGCTGTGGCTTCTTTGCTGGACGTAGAGCAACAAGGAACTGTATAGAGGACGTAACTTTTTTTTTGAAGCCCATTCTTCTTTAGAATTAAAATAAACAATCTCAGTGTTCAACATTTCAAGTAAGAGTTCAAATACTTGCAGTTTGCCACAGCATAAATAAATAATAAGTTCTGGAAGACAACAAGTCCACCAAGTCTAAGTAAGGTAAGAGAACGTTCAGGTCTCACATCTAGAAATAGCTGGATTCGCCCTGTAGGGTTGCTTACGGCCACACCACCCTGAAAGTGCCCCTGCTCTCTCTGATCTCGGAAGCCAAGCAGGGTTTGCCGGCTTAGTACTTGGATGGGAGACCGCCTGGGAATACCTGGTGCTGTAAGCTTTTAGTTAGCCTAAGGCGCTGTGGCTTCTTCTTTGCTGGACGTAGAGCAAACAAGGAAACTGTATAAAGGACGTAACTTTTTTTTTTTGAAGCACCATTCTTCTTTAGAATTAAAAAAACGACTCAGTGTTCAACATTTCAAGTAAGAGTTCAAAATACTTGCAGTTTGACCACAGCATAAATAAATAATGTTCTGGAAGACAACAAGTCCACCAGTCTAGTAAGGTAAGAGAACGTTCAGGTCTTCACATCTAGAAATAGCTGGATTTCGCCCTGTATGGTTGCTTACGGCCACACCACCCTGAAAGTGCCCGCTCTCGTCTGATCTCGGAAGCCAAGCAGGGTTGGGCCGGCTTAGTACTTGGATGGGAGACCGCCTGGGAATACCTGGTGCTGTAAGCTTTTTAGTTAGCCTAAGGCGCTGTGGCTTCTTTGCTGGACGTAGAGCAAACAAGGAAACTGTATAGAGGTAACTTTTTTTTTTGAAGCACCATTCTTCTTTAGAATTAAAATAAACAATCTCAGTGTTCCACATTTCAAGTAAGAGTTCAAAATACTTGCAGTTTGACCACAGCATAAATAATAATAAGTTCTGGAAGACAACAAGTCCACCAAGTCTAAGTAAGGTAGAGAACGTTCAGGTCTTCACATCTAGAAATAGCTGGATTTCGCCCTGTATGGTTGCTTACGGCCACACCACCCTGAAAGTGCCCGCTCTCGTCTGATCTCGGAAGCCAAGCAGGGTTGGGCCGGCTTAGTACTTGGATGGGAGACCGCCTGGGATACCTGGTGCTGTAAGCTTTTTAGTTAGCCTAAGGCGCTGTGGCTTCTTTGCTGGACGTAGAGCAAACAAGGAAACTGTATAAAGGACGTAACTTTTTTTTTTGAAGCACCATTCTTCTTTAGAATTATAATAAACGATCTCAGTGTTCAACATTTCAAGTAAGAGTTCAAATACTTGCAGTTTGACCACAGCATAAATAAATAATAGTTCTGGAAGACACCACCACCAAGTCTAAGTAAGTATGAGAACTTCAGGTCTTCACATCTAGAAATAGCTGGATTTCGCCCTGTATGGTTGCTTACGGCCACACCACCCTGAAAGTGCCCGCTCTCGTCTGATCTCGGAAGCCAAGCAGGGTTGGCCGGCTTAGTACTTGATGGGAGACCGCCTGGGAATACCTGTGCTGTAAGCTTTTTAGTTAGCCTAAGGCGCTGTGGCTTCTTTGCTGGACGTAGAGCAAACAAGGAAACTGTATAAAGGACGTAACTTTTTTTTGAAGCACCATTCTCTTTAGAATTAAAAAAAAACAATCTCAGTGTTCACATTTCAAGTAAGAGTTCAAAATACTTGCAGTTTGACCACAGCATAAATAAATAATAAGTTCTGGAAGACAACAAGTCCACCAAGTCTAAGTAGGTAATTAGACCTTCAGGTTTCCACATATAGAAATAGCTGGATTTCGCCTTGCATGGTTGCTTACGGCCACACCACCCTGAAAGTGCCCGCTCTCGTCTGATCTCGGAAGCCAAGCAGGGTTGGGCCGGCTTAGTACTTGGATGGGAGACCGCCTGGGAATACCTGTGCTGTAAGCTTTTTAGTTAGCCTAAGGCGCTGTGGCTTCTTTGCTGGACGTAGAGCAAACAAGGAAACTGTATAGAGACGTAACTTTTTTTTTTGAAGCACCATTCTTCTTTAGAATTAAAATAAACAATCTCAGTGTTCAACATTTCAAGTAAGAGTTCAAAATACTTGCAGTTTGACCACAGCATAAATAAATAATAAGTTTCTGAAGACAACAAGTCCACCAAGTCTAAGTAAGGTATAGAACCTTCAGGTCTTCACATCTAGAAATAGCTGGATTTCGCCTTGTATGGTTGCTTACGGCCACACCACCTGAAAGTGCCCGCTCTCGTCTGATCTCGGAAGCAGGGGGTTGGGCTGGCTTAGTACTTGGATGGGAGACCGCCTGGGAATACCTGGTGCTGTAAGCTTTTTAGTTAGCCTAAGGCGCTGTGGCTTCTTTGCTGGACGTAGAGCAAACAAGGAAACTGTATAAGGACGTAACTTTTTTTTTTTGAAGCACCATCTTCTTTAGAATATAATAAACAACTCAGTGTTCAACATTTCAAGTAAGAGTTCAAAATACTTGCAGTTTGACCACAGCATAAATAAATAATAAGTTCTGGAAGACAACAAGTCCACCAGTCTAAGTAGGTATGAGAACCTTCAGTTTTCACATATAGAAGCTGGATTTCGCCTTGCATGGTTGCTTACGGCCATACCACCCTGAAAGTGCCCGCTCTCGTCTGATCTCGGAAGCCAAGCAGGGTTGGGCCGGCTTAGTACTTGGATGGAGAGACCGCCTGGGAATACCTGGTGCTGTAAGCTTTTTAGTTAGCCTAAGGCGCTGTGGCTTCTTTGCTGGACGTAGAGCAAACAAGGAAACTGTATAGAGGACGTAACTTTTTTTTTTTTGAAGCACCATTCTTCTTTAGAATTAAAATAAACAATCTCAGTGTTCAACATTTCAAGTAAGAGTTCAATACTTGCAGTTTGACCACAGCATAAATAAATAATAAGTTCTGGAAGACAACAAGTCCACCAAGTCTAAGTAAGGTAGAGAACGTTCAGGTCTTCACATCTAGAAATAGCTGGATTTCGCCCTGTATGGTTGCTTACGGCCACACCACCCTGAAAGTGCCCGCTCTCGTCTGATCTCGGAAGCCAAGCAGGGTTGGGCCGGCTTAGTACTTGGATGGGAGACCGCCTGGGAATACCTGGTGCTGTAAGCTTTTTAGTTAGCCTAAGGCGCTGTGGCTTCTTTGCTGGACGTAGAGCAACAAGGAAACTGTATAAAGGACGTAACTTTTTTTTTTTGAAGCACCATTCTTCTTTAGAATTATAATAAACAACTCAGTGTTCACATTTCAAGTAAGAGTTCAAAATACTTGCAGTTTGACCACAGCATAAATAAATAATAAGTTCTGGAAGACAACAAGTCCACCAAGTCTAAGTAAGGTATGAGAACCTTCAGGTCTTCACATCTAGAAATAGCTGGATTTCGCCCTGTATGGTTGCTTACGGCCACACCACCCTGAAAGTGCCCGCTCTCGTCTGATCTCGGAAGCCAAGCAGGGTTGGCCGGCTTAGTACTTGGATGGGAGACCGCCTGGGAATACCTGGTGCTGTAAGCTTTTTAGTTAGCCTAAGGCGCTGTGGCTTCTTTGCTGGACGTAGAGCAAACAAGGAACTGTATAGAGGACGTAACTTTTTTTTTTGAAGCACCATTCTTCTTAGAATTTAATAAACAATCTCAGTGTTCAACATTTCAAGTAAGAGTTCAAAATACTTGCAGTTTGACCACAGCATAAATAAATAATAAGTTCTGGAAGACAACAAGTCCACCAAGTCTAAGTAAGGTATGAGAACCTTCAGGTCTTCACACTAGAAATAGCTGGATTTCGCCTGTATGGTTGCTTACGGCCACACCACCCTGAAAGTGCCCGCTCTCGTCTGATCTCGGAAGCCAAGCAGGGTTGGGCCGGCTTAGTACTTGGATGGGAGACCGCCTGGGAATACCTGGTGCTGTAAGCTTTTAGTTAGCCTAAGCGCTGTGGCTTCTTTGCTGGACGTAGAGCAAACAAGGAAACTGTATAGAGGACGTAACTTTTTTTTTTGAAGCACCATTCTTCTTTAGAATTAAAATAAACAATCTCAGTGTTCAACATTTCAAGTAAGAGTTCAAAATACTTGCAGTTTGACCACAGCATAATAAATAATAATGTTCTGGAAGACAACAAGTCCACCAAGTCTAAGTAAGGTATGAGAACCTTCAGGTCTTCACATCTAGAAATAGCTGGATTTCGCCTTGTATGGTTGCTTACGGCCACACCACCCTGAAAGTGCCCGCTCTCGTCTGATCTCGGAAGCCAAGCAGGGTTGGGCCGGCTTAGTACTTGATGGGAGACCGCCTGGGAATACCTGGTGCTGTAAGCTTTTTAGTTAGCTAAGGCGCTGTGGCTTCTTTGCTGGACGTAGAGCAAACAAGGAACTGTATAAAGGACGTAACTTTTTTTTTTTTGAAGCACCATTCTTCTTTAGAATATAATAAACGAACTCAGTGTTCAACATTTCAAGTAAGAGTTCAAAATACTTGCAGTTTGACCACAGCATAAATAAATAATAAGTTCTGGAAGACAACAAGTCCACCAAGTCTAAGTAAGGTATGAGAACCTTCAGGTCTTCACATCTAGAATAGCTGGATTTCGCCCTGTATGGTTGCTTACGCCACACCACCCTGAAAGTGCCCGCTCTCGTCTGATCTCGGAAGCCAAGCAGGTTTGGGCGGCTTAGTACTTGGATGGGAGACCGCCTGGGAATACCTGGTGCTGTAAGCTTTTTAGTTAGCCTAAGGCGCTGTGGCTTCTTTGCTGGACGTAGAGCAACAAGGAAACTGTATAAAGGACGTAACTTTTTTTTTTGAAGCACCATTCTTCTTTAGAATTAAATAAACAATCTCAGTGTTCAACATTTCAAGTAAGAGTTCAAAATACTTGCAGTTTGACCACAGCATAAATAAATAATAAGTTCTGGAAGACAACAAGTCCACCAAGTCTAAGTAAGGTAAGAGAACGTTCAGGTCTTCACATCTAGAAATAGCTGGATTTCGCCCTGTATGGTTGCTTACGGCCACACCACCCTGAAAGTGCCCGCTCTCGTCTGATCTCGGAAGCCAAGCAGGGTTTGGCCGGCTTAGTACTTGGATGGGAGACCGCCTGGGAATACCTGGTGTTAAGCTTTTTAGTTAGCCTAAGGCGCTGTGGCTTCTTGCTGGACGTAGAGCAAACAGGAAACTGTATAGAGGACGTAACTTTTTTTTTTGAAGCACCATTCTTCTTTAGAATTATAATAAACAATCTCAGTGTTCAACATTTCAAGTAAGAGTTCAAAATACTTGCAGTTTGACCACAGCATAAATAAATAATAAGTTCTGGAAGACAACAAGTCCACCAAGTCTAAGTAAGGTATGAGAACCTTCAGGTCTTCACATCTAGAAATAGCTGGATTTCGCCCTGTATGGTTGCTTACGGCCACCACCCTGAAAGTGCCCGCTCTCGTCTGATCTCGGAAGCCAAGCAGGGTTGGGCCGGCTTAGTACTGGATGGGAGACCGCCTGGGAATACCTGGTGCTGTAAGCTTTTTAGTTAGCCTAAGGCGCTGTGGCTTCTTTGCTGGACGTAGAGCAAACAAGGAAACTGTATAGAGGACGTAACTTTTTTTTTGAAGCACCATTCTTCTTTAGAATAAAATAAACAATCTCAGTGTTCAACATTTCAAGTAAGTTCAAAATACTTGCAGTTTGACCACAGCATAAATAAATAATAAGTTCTGGAAGACAACAAGTCCACCAAGTCTAAGTAAGGTAAGAGAACGTTCAGGTCTTCACATCTAGAAATAGCTGGATTTCGCCCTGTATGGTTGCTTACGGCCACACCACCCTGAAAGTGCCCGCTCTCGTCTGATCTCGGAAGCCAAGCAGGGTTGGGCCTTTACTTGGATGGGAGACCGCCTGGGAATACCTGGTGCTGTAAGCTTTTTAGTTAGCCTAAGGCGCTGTGGCTTCTTTGCTGGACGTAGAGCAAACAAGGAAACTGTATAGAGGACGTAACTTTTTTTTTTGAAGCACCATTCTTCTTTAGAATTAAATAAACAATCTCAGTGTTCAACATTTCAAGTAAGAGTTCAAAATACTTGCAGTTTGACCACAGCATAAATAAATAATAAGTTCTGGAAGACAACAAGTCCACCAAGTCTAAGTAAGGTAAGAGAACCTTCAGGTCTTCACATCTAGAAATAGCTGGATTTCGCCCTGTATGGTTGCTTACGGCCACACCACCCTGAAAGTGCCCGCTCTCGTCTGATCTCGGAAGCCAAGCAGGGTTGGCCGGCTTAGTACTTGGATGGGAGACCGCCTGGGAATACCTGGTGCTGTAAGCTTTTAGTTAGCCTAAGGCGCTGTGGCTTCTTTGCTGGACGTAGAGCAAACAAGGAAACTGTATAAGGACGTACTTTTTTTTTTTTGAAGCACCATTCTTCTTTAGAATTAAATAAACAATCTCAGTGTTCAACATTTCAAGTAAGAGTTCAAAATACTTGCAGTTTGACCACAGCATAAATAAATAATAAGTTCTGGAAGACAACAAGTCCACCAAGTCTAAGTAAGGTAAGAGACCTTCAGGTCTTCACATCTAGAAATAGCTGGATTTCGCCCTGTATGGTTGCTTACGGCCACACCACCCTGAAAGTGCCCGCTCTCGTCTGATCTCAAGCCAAGCAGGGTTGGCCGGCTTAGTACTTGGATGGGAGACCGCCTGGGAATACCTGGTGCTGTAAGCTTTTTAGTTAGCCTAAGGCGCTGTGGCTTCTTTGCTGGACGTAGAGCAAACAAGGAAACTGTATAGAGGACGTAACTTTTTTTTTTTGAAGCACCATTCTTCTTAGAATTAAAATAACAATCTCAGTGTTCAACATTTCAAGTAAGAGTTCAAAATACTTGCAGTTTGACCACAGCATAAATATAATAAGTTCTGAAGACAACAAGTCCACCAAGTCTAAGGGGTATTAGAACCTTCAGGTTTTCACATCTAGAAATAGCTGGATTTCGCCTTGTATGGTTGCTTACGGCCACACCACCCTGAAAGTGCCCGCTCTCGTCTGATCTCGGAAGCCAAGCAGGGTTGGCCGGCTTAGTACTTGGATGGGAGACCGCCTGGGAATACCTGGTGCTGTAAGCTTTTTAGTTAGCCTAAGGCGCTGTGGCTTCTTTGCTGGACGTAGAGCAAACAAGGAAACTGTATAGAGGACGTAACTTTTTTTTTGAAGCACCATTCTTCTTTAGAATTAAATAAACAATCTCAGTGTTCAACATTTCAAGTAAGAGTTCAAAATACTTGCAGTTTGACCACAGCATAAATAAATAATAAGTTCTGGAAGACAACAAGTCCACCAAGTCTAAGTAAGGTAAGAGAACCTTCAGGTCTTCACATCTAGAAATAGCTGGATTTCGCCCTGTATGGTTGCTTACGGCCACACCACCCTGAAAGTGCCCGCTCTCGTCTGATCTCGGAAGCCAAGCAGGGTTGGGCCGGCTTAGTACTTGGATGGGAGACCGCCTGGGAATACCTGGTGCTGTAAGCTTTTTAGTTAGCCTAAGGCGCTGTGGCTTCTTTGCTGGACGTAGAGCAAACAAGGAAACTGTATAGAGGACGTAACTTTTTTTTTTTGAAGCACCATTCTTCTTTAGAATTAAAATAAACAATCTCAGTGTTCAACATTTCAAGTAAGAGTTCAAAATACTTGCAGTTTGACCACAGCATAAATAAATAATAAGTTCTGGAAGACAACAAGTCCACCAAGTCTAAGTAAGGTAAGAACCTTCAGGTCTTCACATCTAGAAATAGCTGGATTTCGCCCTGTATGGTTGCTTACGGCCACACCACCCTGAAAGTGCCCGCTCTCGTCTGATCTCGGAAGCCAAGCAGGGTTGGGCCGGCTTAGTACTTGGATGGGAGACCGCCTGGGAATACCTGGTGCTGTAAGCTTTTTAGTTAGCCTAAGGCGCTGTGGCTTCTTTGCTGGACGTAGAGCAAACAAGGAAACTGTATAGAGGACGTAACTTTTTTTTTGAAGCACCATTCTTCTTTAGAATTAAAAAACAATCTCAGTGTTCAACATTTCAAGTAAGAGTTCAAAATACTTGCAGTTTGACCACAGCATAAATAAATAATAAGTTCTGGAAGACAACAAGTCCACCAAGTCTAAGTAAGGTAAGAGAACGTTCAGGTCTTCACATCTAGAAATAGCTGGATTTCGCCCTGTATGGTTGCTTACGGCCACACCACCCTGAAAGTGCCCGCTCTCGTCTGATCTCGGAAGCCAAGCAGGGTTGGGCCGGCTTAGTACTTGGATGGGAGACCGCCTGGGAATACCTGGTGCTGTAAGCTTTTTAGTTAGCCTAAGGCGCTGTGGCTTCTTTGCTGGACGTAGAGCAAACAAGGAAACTGTATAAAGGACGTAACTTTTTTTTTTGAAGCACCATTCTTCTTTAGAATTAAAATAAACAACTCAGTGTTCAACATTTCAAGTAAGAGTTCAAAATACTTGCAGTTTGACCACAGCATAAATAAATAATAAGTTCTGGAAGACAACAAGTCCACCAAGTCTAAGTAAGGTATGAGAACCTTCAGGTCTTCACATCTAGAAATAGCTGGATTTCGCCCTGTATGGTTGCTTACGGCCACACCACCCTGAAAGTGCCCGCTCTCGTCTGATCTCGGAAGCCAAGCAGGGTTGGGCCGGCTTAGTACTTGGATGGGAGACCGCCTGGGAATACCTGGTGCTGTAAGCTTTTTAGTTAGCCTAAGGCGCTGTGGCTTCTTTGCTGGACGTAGAGCAAACAAGGAAACTGTATAAAGGACGTAACTTTTTTTTTTGAAGCACCATTCTTCTTTAGAATTAAAATAAACAACTCAGTGTTCAACATTTCAAGTAAGAGTTCAAAATACTTGCAGTTTGACCACAGCATAAATAAATAATAAGTTCTGGAAGACAACAAGTCCACCAAGTCTAAGTAAGGTAAGAGAACTTCAGGTCTTCACATCTAGAAATAGCTGGATTTCGCCCTGTATGGTTGCTTACGGCCACACCACCCTGAAAGTGCCCGCTCTCGTCTGATCTCGGAAGCCAAGCAGGGTTGGGCCGGCTTAGTACTTGGATGGGAGACCGCCTGGGAATACCTGGTGCTGTAAGCTTTTTAGTTAGCCTAAGGCGCTGTGGCTTCTTTGCTGGACGTAGAGCAAACAAGGAAACTGTATAAGGACGTAACTTTTTTTTTTGAAGCACCATTCTTCTTTAGAATTAAATAACAATCTCAGTGTTCAACATTTCAAGTAAGAGTTCAAAATACTTGCAGTTTGACCACAGCATAAATAAATAATAAGTTCTGGAAGACAACAAGTCCACCAAGTCTAAGTAAGGTAAGAGAACCTTCAGGTCTTCACATCTAGAAATAGCTGGATTTCGCCCTGTATGGTTGCTTACGGCCACACCACCCTGAAAGTGCCCGCTCTCGTCTGATCTCGGAAGCCAAGCAGGGTTGGGCCGGCTTAGTACTTGGATGGGAGACCGCCTGGGAATACCTGGTGCTGTAAGCTTTTTAGTTAGCCTAAGGCGCTGTGGCTTCTTTGCTGGACGTAGAGCAAACAAGGAAACTGTATAGAGGACGTAACTTTTTTTTTTGAAGCACCATTCTTCTTTAGAATTAAAATAAACAATCTCAGTGTTCAACATTTCAAGTAAGAGTTCAAAATACTTGCAGTTTGACCACAGCATAAATAAATAATAAGTTCTGGAAGACAACAAGTCCACCAAGTCTAAGTAAGGTAAGAGAACGTTCAGGTCTTCACATCTAGAAATAGCTGGATTTCGCCCTGTATGGTTGCTTACGGCCACACCACCCTGAAAGTGCCCGCTCTCGTCTGATCTCGGAAGCCAAGCAGGGTTGGGCCGGCTTAGTACTTGGATGGGAGACCGCCTGGGAATACCTGGTGCTGTAAGCTTTTTAGTTAGCCTAAGGCGCTGTGGCTTCTTTGCTGGACGTAGAGCAAACAAGGAAACTGTATAGAGGACGTAACTTTTTTTTTTGAAGCACCATTCTTCTTTAGAATTATAATAAACAATCTCAGTGTTCAACATTTCAAGTAAGAGTTCAAAATACTTGCAGTTTGACCACAGCATAAATAATAATAAGTTCTGGAAGACAACAAGTCCACCAAGTCTAAGTAAGGTAAGAGAACCTTCAGGTCTTCACATCTAGAAATAGCTGGATTTCGCCCTGTATGGTTGCTTACGGCCACACCACCCTGAAAGTGCCCGCTCTCGTCTGATCTCGGAAGCCAAGCAGGGTTGGGCCGGCTTAGTACTTGGATGGGAGACCGCCTGGGAATACCTGGTGCTGTAAGCTTTTTAGTTAGCCTAAGGCGCTGTGGCTTCTTTGCTGGACGTAGAGCAAACAAGGAAACTGTATAAGGACGTAACTTTTTTTTTTTGAAGCACCATTCTTCTTTAGAATTAAATAAACAATCTCAGTGTTCAACATTTCAAGTAAGAGTTCAAAATACTTGCAGTTTGACCACAGCATAAATAAATAATAAGTTCTGGAAGACAACAAGTCCACCAAGTCTAAGTAAGGTAAGAGAACCTTCAGGTCTTCACATCTAGAAATAGCTGGATTTCGCCCTGTATGGTTGCTTACGGCCACACCACCCTGAAAGTGCCCGCTCTCGTCTGATCTCGGAAGCCAAGCAGGGTTGGGCCGGCTTAGTACTTGGATGGGAGACCGCCTGGGAATACCTGGTGCTGTAAGCTTTTTAGTTAGCCTAAGGCGCTGTGGCTTCTTTGCTGGACGTAGAGCAAACAAGGAAACTGTATAGAGGACGTAACTTTTTTTTTTGAAGCACCATTCTTCTTTAGAATTAAATAAACAATCTCAGTGTTCAACATTTCAAGTAAGAGTTCAAAATACTTGCAGTTTGACCACAGCATAAATAATAATAAGTTCTGGAAGACAACAAGTCCACCAAGTCTAAGTAAGGTATGAGAACCTTCAGGTCTTCACATCTAGAAATAGCTGGATTTCGCCCTGTATGGTTGCTTACGGCCACACCACCCTGAAAGTGCCCGCTCTCGTCTGATCTCGGAAGCCAAGCAGGGTTGGGCCGGCTTAGTACTTGGATGGGAGACCGCCTGGGAATACCTGGTGCTGTAAGCTTTTTAGTTAGCCTAAGGCGCTGTGGCTTCTTTGCTGGACGTAGAGCAAACAAGGAAACTGTATAGAGGACGTAACTTTTTTTTTTGAAGCACCATTCTTCTTTAGAATTAAAATAAACAATCTCAGTGTTCAACATTTCAAGTAAGAGTTCAAAATACTTGCAGTTTGACCACAGCATAAATAAATAATAAGTTCTGGAAGACAACAAGTCCACCAAGTCTAAGTAGGGTATGAGAACCTTCAGGTTTTCACATATAGAAATAGCTGGATTTCGCCCTGTATGGTTGCTTACGGCCACACCACCCTGAAAGTGCCCGCTCTCGTCTGATCTCGGAAGCCAAGCAGGGTTGGGCCGGCTTAGTACTTGGATGGGAGACCGCCTGGGAATACCTGGTGCTGTAAGCTTTTTAGTTAGCCTAAGGCGCTGTGGCTTCTTTGCTGGACGTAGAGCAAACAAGGAAACTGTATAAGGACGTAACTTTTTTTTTTGAAGCACCATTCTTCTTTAGAATTAAAATAAACAATCTCAGTGTTCAACATTTCAAGTAAGAGTTCAAAATACTTGCAGTTTGACCACAGCATAAATAAATAATAAGTTCTGGAAGACAACAAGTCCACCAAGTCTAAGTAGGTATGAGAACCTTCAGGTCTTCACATCTAGAAATAGCTGGATTTCGCCCTGTATGGTTGCTTACGGCCACACCACCCTGAAAGTGCCCGCTCTCGTCTGATCTCGGAAGCCAAGCAGGGTTGGGCCGGCTTAGTACTTGGATGGGAGACCGCCTGGGAATACCTGGTGCTGTAAGCTTTTTAGTTAGCCTAAGGCGCTGTGGCTTCTTTGCTGGACGTAGAGCAAACAAGGAAACTGTATAAAGGACGTAACTTTTTTTTTTGAAGCACCATTCTTCTTTAGAATTAAAATAAACAACTCAGTGTTCAACATTTCAAGTAAGAGTTCAAAATACTTGCAGTTTGACCACAGCATAAATAAATAATAAGTTCTGGAAGACAACAAGTCCACCAAGTCTAAGTAAGGTATGAGAACCTTCAGGTCTTCACATCTAGAAATAGCTGGATTTCGCCCTGTATGGTTGCTTACGGCCACACCACCCTGAAAGTGCCCGCTCTCGTCTGATCTCGGAAGCCAAGCAGGGTTGGGCCGGCTTAGTACTTGGATGGGAGACCGCCTGGGAATACCTGGTGCTGTAAGCTTTTTAGTTAGCCTAAGGCGCTGTGGCTTCTTTGCTGGACGTAGAGCAAACAAGGAAACTGTATAAAGGACGTAACTTTTTTTTTTGAAGCACCATTCTTCTTTAGAATTATAATAAACAACTCAGTGTTCAACATTTCAAGTAAGAGTTCAAATACTTGCAGTTTGACCACAGCATAAATAAATAATAAGTTCTGGAAGACAACAAGTCCACCAAGTCTAAGTAAGGTATGAGAACCTTCAGGTCTTCACATCTAGAAATAGCTGGATTTCGCCCTGTATGGTTGCTTACGGCCACACCACCCTGAAAGTGCCCGCTCTCGTCTGATCTCGGAAGCCAAGCAGGGTTGGGCCGGCTTAGTACTTGGATGGGAGACCGCCTGGGAATACCTGGTGCTGTAAGCTTTTTAGTTAGCCTAAGGCGCTGTGGCTTCTTTGCTGGACGTAGAGCAAACAAGGAAACTGTATAGAGGACGTAACTTTTTTTTTTGAAGCACCATTCTTCTTTAGAATTAAAATAAACAATCTCAGTGTTCAACATTTCAAGTAAGAGTTCAAATACTTGCAGTTTGACCACAGCATAAATAAATAATAAGTTCTGGAAGACAACAAGTCCACCAAGTCTAAGTAAGGTAGAGAACCTTCAGGTCTTCACATCTAGAAATAGCTGGATTTCGCCCTGTATGGTTGCTTACGGCCACACCACCCTGAAAGTGCCCGCTCTCGTCTGATCTCGGAAGCCAAGCAGGGTTGGGCCGGCTTAGTACTTGGATGGGAGACCGCCTGGGAATACCTGGTGCTGTAAGCTTTTTAGTTAGCCTAAGGCGCTGTGGCTTCTTTGCTGGACGTAGAGCAAACAAGGAAACTGTATAAAGGACGTAACTTTTTTTTTTTGAAGCACCATTCTTCTTTAGAATTAAATAAACAACTCAGTGTTCAACATTTCAAGTAAGAGTTCAAAATACTTGCAGTTTGACCACAGCATAAATAAATAATAAGTTCTGGAAGACAACAAGTCCACCAAGTCTAAGTAAGGTAAGAGAACCTTCAGGTCTTCACATCTAGAAATAGCTGGATTTCGCCCTGTATGGTTGCTTACGGCCACACCACCCTGAAAGTGCCCGCTCTCGTCTGATCTCGGAAGCCAAGCAGGTTGGGCCGGCTTAGTACTTGGATGGGAGACCGCCTGGGAATACCTGGTGCTGTAAGCTTTTTAGTTAGCCTAAGGCGCTGTGGCTTCTTTGCTGGACGTAGAGCAAACAAGGAAACTGTATAGAGGACGTAACTTTTTTTTTTGAAGCACCATTCTTCTTTAGAATTAAAATAAACAATCTCAGTGTTCAACATTTCAAGTAAGAGTTCAAAATACTTGCAGTTTGACCACAGCATAAATAAATAATAAGTTCTGGAAGACAACAAGTCCACCAAGTCTAAGTAAGGTATGAGAACCTTCAGGTCTTCACATCTAGAAATAGCTGGATTTCGCCCTGTATGGTTGCTTACGGCCACACCACCCTGAAAGTGCCCGCTCTCGTCTGATCTCGGAAGCCAAGCAGGGTTGGGCCGGCTTAGTACTTGGATGGGAGACCGCCTGGGAATACCTGGTGCTGTAAGCTTTTTAGTTAGCCTAAGGCGCTGTGGCTTCTTTGCTGGACGTAGAGCAAACAAGGAAACTGTATTGAGGACGTAACTTTTTTTTTTGAAGCACCATTCTTCTTTAGAATTAAAATAAACAATCTCAGTGTTCAACATTTCAAGTAAGAGTTCAAAATACTTGCAGTTTGACCACAGCATAAATAAATAATAAGTTCTGGAAGACAACAAGTCCACCAAGTCTAAGTAGGGTATGAGAACCTTCAGGTTTTCACATATAGAAATAGCTGGATTTCGCCCTGTATGGTTGCTTACGGCCACACCACCCTGAAAGTGCCCGCTCTCGTCTGATCTCGGAAGCCAAGCAGGGTTGGGCCGGCTTAGTACTTGGATGGGAGACCGCCTGGGAATACCTGGTGCTGTAAGCTTTTTAGTTAGCCTAAGGCGCTGTGGCTTCTTTGCTGGACGTAGAGCAAACAAGGAAACTGTATAGAGGACGTAACTTTTTTTTTTGAAGCACCATTCTTCTTTAGAATTAAAATAAACAATCTCAGTGTTCAACATTTCAAGTAAGAGTTCAAAATACTTGCAGTTTGACCACAGCATAAATAAATAATAAGTTCTGGAAGACAACAAGTCCACCAAGTCTAAGTAAGGTAAGAGAACCTTCAGGTCTTCACATCTAGAAATAGCTGGATTTCGCCCTGTATGGTTGCTTACGGCCACACCACCCTGAAAGTGCCCGCTCTCGTCTGATCTCGGAAGCCAAGCAGGGTTGGGCCGGCTTAGTACTTGGATGGGAGACCGCCTGGGAATACCTGGTGCTGTAAGCTTTTTAGTTAGCCTAAGGCGCTGTGGCTTCTTTGCTGGACGTAGAGCAAACAAGGAAACTGTATAAAGGACGTAACTTTTTTTTTTTGAAGCACCATTCTTCTTTAGAATTAAATAAACAATCTCAGTGTTCAACATTTCAAGTAAGAGTTCAAAATACTTGCAGTTTGACCACAGCATAAATAAATAATAAGTTCTGGAAGACAACAAGTCCACCAAGTCTAAGTAAGGTATGAGAACCTTCAGGTCTTCACATCTAGAAATAGCTGGATTTCGCCCTGTATGGTTGCTTACGGCCACACCACCCTGAAAGTGCCCGCTCTCGTCTGATCTCGGAAGCCAAGCAGGGTTGGGCCGGCTTAGTACTTGGATGGGAGACCGCCTGGGAATACCTGGTGCTGTAAGCTTTTTAGTTAGCCTAAGGCGCTGTGGCTTCTTTGCTGGACGTAGAGCAAACAAGGAAACTGTATAGAGGACGTAACTTTTTTTTTTGAAGCACCATTCTTCTTTAGAATTAAAATAAACAATCTCAGTGTTCAACATTTCAAGTAAGAGTTCAAAATACTTGCAGTTTGACCACAGCATAAATAAATAATAAGTTCTGGAAGACAACAAGTCCACCAAGTCTAAGTAAGGTATGAGAACCTTCAGGTCTTCACATCTAGAAATAGCTGGATTTCGCCCTGTATGGTTGCTTACGGCCACACCACCCTGAAAGTGCCCGCTCTCGTCTGATCTCGGAAGCCAAGCAGGGTTGGGCCGGCTTAGTACTTGGATGGGAGACCGCCTGGGAATACCTGGTGCTGTAAGCTTTTTAGTTAGCCTAAGGCGCTGTGGCTTCTTTGCTGGACGTAGAGCAAACAAGGAAACTGTATAGAGGACGTAACTTTTTTTTTTGAAGCACCATTCTTCTTTAGAATTAAAATAAACAATCTCAGTGTTCAACATTTCAAGTAAGAGTTCAAAATACTTGCAGTTTGACCACAGCATAAATAAATAATAAGTTCTGGAAGACAACAAGTCCACCAAGTCTAAGTAAGGTAAGAGAACCTTCAGGTCTTCACATCTAGAAATAGCTGGATTTCGCCCTGTATGGTTGCTTACGGCCACACCACCCTGAAAGTGCCCGCTCTCGTCTGATCTCGGAAGCCAAGCAGGGTTGGGCCGGCTTAGTACTTGGATGGGAGACCGCCTGGGAATACCTGGTGCTGTAAGCTTTTTAGTTAGCCTAAGGCGCTGTGGCTTCTTTGCTGGACGTAGAGCAAACAAGGAAACTGTATAAGGACGTAACTTTTTTTTTTGAAGCACCATTCTTCTTTAGAATTAAAATAAACAATCTCAGTGTTCAACATTTCAAGTAAGAGTTCAAAATACTTGCAGTTTGACCACAGCATAAATAAATAATAAGTTCTGGAAGACAACAAGTCCACCAAGTCTAAGTAAGGTAAGAGAACCTTCAGGTCTTCACATCTAGAAATAGCTGGATTTCGCCCTGTATGGTTGCTTACGGCCACACCACCCTGAAAGTGCCCGCTCTCGTCTGATCTCGGAAGCCAAGCAGGGTTGGGCCGGCTTAGTACTTGGATGGGAGACCGCCTGGGAATACCTGGTGCTGTAAGCTTTTTAGTTAGCCTAAGGCGCTGTGGCTTCTTTGCTGGACGTAGAGCAAACAAGGAAACTGTATAGAGGACGTAACTTTTTTTTTTGAAGCACCATTCTTCTTTAGAATTAAAATAAACAATCTCAGTGTTCAACATTTCAAGTAAGAGTTCAAAATACTTGCAGTTTGACCACAGCATAAATAAATAATAAGTTCTGGAAGACAACAAGTCCACCAAGTCTAAGTAAGGTATGAGAACCTTCAGGTCTTCACATCTAGAAATAGCTGGATTTCGCCCTGTATGGTTGCTTACGGCCACACCACCCTGAAAGTGCCCGCTCTCGTCTGATCTCGGAAGCCAAGCAGGGTTGGGCCGGCTTAGTACTTGGATGGGAGACCGCCTGGGAATACCTGGTGCTGTAAGCTTTTTAGTTAGCCTAAGGCGCTGTGGCTTCTTTGCTGGACGTAGAGCAAACAAGGAAACTGTATAAGGACGTAACTTTTTTTTTTGAAGCACCATTCTTCTTTAGAATTAAATAAACAATCTCAGTGTTCAACATTTCAAGTAAGAGTTCAAAATACTTGCAGTTTGACCACAGCATAAATAAATAATAAGTTCTGGAAGACAACAAGTCCACCAAGTCTAAGTAAGGTATGAGAACCTTCAGGTCTTCACATCTAGAAATAGCTGGATTTCGCCCTGTATGGTTGCTTACGGCCACACCACCCTGAAAGTGCCCGCTCTCGTCTGATCTCGGAAGCCAAGCAGGGTTGGGCCGGCTTAGTACTTGGATGGGAGACCGCCTGGGAATACCTGGTGCTGTAAGCTTTTTAGTTAGCCTAAGGCGCTGTGGCTTCTTTGCTGGACGTAGAGCAAACAAGGAAACTGTATAGAGGACGTAACTTTTTTTTTTGAAGCACCATTCTTCTTTAGAATTAAATAAACAATCTCAGTGTTCAACATTTCAAGTAAGAGTTCAAAATACTTGCAGTTTGACCACAGCATAAATAAATAATAAGTTCTGGAAGACAACAAGTCCACCAAGTCTAAGTAAGGTAAGAGAACCTTCAGGTCTTCACATCTAGAAATAGCTGGATTTCGCCCTGTATGGTTGCTTACGGCCACACCACCCTGAAAGTGCCCGCTCTCGTCTGATCTCGGAAGCCAAGCAGGGTTGGGCCGGCTTAGTACTTGGATGGGAGACCGCCTGGGAATACCTGGTGCTGTAAGCTTTTTAGTTAGCCTAAGGCGCTGTGGCTTCTTTGCTGGACGTAGAGCAAACAAGGAAACTGTATAAGGACGTAACTTTTTTTTTTGAAGCACCATTCTTCTTTAGAATTAAAATAAACAATCTCAGTGTTCAACATTTCAAGTAAGAGTTCAAAATACTTGCAGTTTGACCACAGCATAAATAAATAATAAGTTCTGGAAGACAACAAGTCCACCAAGTCTAAGTAAGGTAAGAGAACCTTCAGGTCTTCACATCTAGAAATAGCTGGATTTCGCCCTGTATGGTTGCTTACGGCCACACCACCCTGAAAGTGCCCGCTCTCGTCTGATCTCGGAAGCCAAGCAGGGTTGGGCCGGCTTAGTACTTGGATGGGAGACCGCCTGGGAATACCTGGTGCTGTAAGCTTTTTAGTTAGCCTAAGGCGCTGTGGCTTCTTTGCTGGACGTAGAGCAAACAAGGAAACTGTATAGAGGACGTAACTTTTTTTTTTGAAGCACCATTCTTCTTTAGAATTAAAATAAACAATCTCAGTGTTCAACATTTCAAGTAAGAGTTCAAAATACTTGCAGTTTGACCACAGCATAAATAAATAATAAGTTCTGGAAGACAACAAGTCCACCAAGTCTAAGTAAGGTAAGAGAACCTTCAGGTCTTCACATCTAGAAATAGCTGGATTTCGCCCTGTATGGTTGCTTACGGCCACACCACCCTGAAAGTGCCCGCTCTCGTCTGATCTCGGAAGCCAAGCAGGGTTGGGCCGGCTTAGTACTTGGATGGGAGACCGCCTGGGAATACCTGGTGCTGTAAGCTTTTTAGTTAGCCTAAGGCGCTGTGGCTTCTTTGCTGGACGTAGAGCAAACAAGGAAACTGTATAAAGGACG
This sequence comes from Etheostoma spectabile, assembly GCF_008692095.1. Taxonomy (NCBI): domain Eukaryota; kingdom Metazoa; phylum Chordata; class Actinopteri; order Perciformes; family Percidae; genus Etheostoma; species Etheostoma spectabile. The sequence continues at coordinate 23,445 of NW_022603507.1, forward strand.
TAACTTTTTTTTTTGAAGCACCATTCTTCTTTAGAATTAAATAAACAATCTCAGTGTTCAACATTTCAAGTAAGAGTTCAAAATACTTGCAGTTTGACCACAGCATAAATAAATAATAAGTTCTGGAAGACAACAAGTCCACCAAGTCTAAGTAAGGTATGAGAACCTTCAGGTCTTCACATCTAGAAATAGCTGGATTTCGCCCTGTATGGTTGCTTACGGCCACACCACCCTGAAAGTGCCCGCTCTCGTCTGATCTCGGAAGCCAAGCAGGGTTGGGCCGGCTTAGTACTTGGATGGGAGACCGCCTGGGAATACCTGGTGCTGTAAGCTTTTTAGTTAGCCTAAGGCGCTGTGGCTTCTTTGCTGGACGTAGAGCAAACAAGGAAACTGTATAAAGGACGTAACTTTTTTTTTTGAAGCACCATTCTTCTTTAGAATTAAAATAAACAACTCAGTGTTCAACATTTCAAGTAAGAGTTCAAAATACTTGCAGTTTGACCACAGCATAAATAAATAATAAGTTCTGGAAGACAACAAGTCCACCAAGTCTAAGTAAGGTATGAGAACCTTCAGGTCTTCACATCTAGAAATAGCTGGATTTCGCCCTGTATGGTTGCTTACGGCCACACCACCCTGAAAGTGCCCGCTCTCGTCTGATCTCGGAAGCCAAGCAGGGTTGGGCCGGCTTAGTACTTGGATGGGAGACCGCCTGGGAATACCTGGTGCTGTAAGCTTTTTAGTTAGCCTAAGGCGCTGTGGCTTCTTTGCTGGACGTAGAGCAAACAAGGAAACTGTATAAAGGACGTAACTTTTTTTTTTGAAGCACCATTCTTCTTTAGAATTAAAATAAACAACTCAGTGTTCAACATTTCAAGTAAGAGTTCAAAATACTTGCAGTTTGACCACAGCATAAATAAATAATAAGTTCTGGAAGACAACAAGTCCACCAAGTCTAAGTAAGGTAAGAGAACCTTCAGGTCTTCACATCTAGAAATAGCTGGATTTCGCCCTGTATGGTTGCTTACGGCCACACCACCCTGAAAGTGCCCGCTCTCGTCTGATCTCGGAAGCCAAGCAGGGTTGGGCCGGCTTAGTACTTGGATGGGAGACCGCCTGGGAATACCTGGTGCTGTAAGCTTTTTAGTTAGCCTAAGGCGCTGTGGCTTCTTTGCTGGACGTAGAGCAAACAAGGAAACTGTATAAAGGACGTAACTTTTTTTTTTTGAAGCACCATTCTTCTTTAGAATTAAAATAAACGAACTCAGTGTTCAACATTTCAAGTAAGAGTTCAAAATACTTGCAGTTTGACCACAGCATAAATAAATAATAAGTTCTGGAAGACAACAAGTCCACCAAGTCTAAGTAAGGTATGAGAACCTTCAGGTCTTCACATCTAGAAATAGCTGGATTTCGCCCTGTATGGTTGCTTACGGCCACACCACCCTGAAAGTGCCCGCTCTCGTCTGATCTCGGAAGCCAAGCAGGGTTGGGCCGGCTTAGTACTTGGATGGGAGACCGCCTGGGAATACCTGGTGCTGTAAGCTTTTTAGTTAGCCTAAGGCGCTGTGGCTTCTTTGCTGGACGTAGAGCAAACAAGGAAACTGTATAGAGGACGTAACTTTTTTTTTTGAAGCACCATTCTTCTTTAGAATTAAAATAAACAATCTCAGTGTTCAACATTTCAAGTAAGAGTTCAAAATACTTGCAGTTTGACCACAGCATAAATAAATAATAAGTTCTGGAAGACAACAAGTCCACCAAGTCTAAGTAAGGTATGAGAACCTTCAGGTCTTCACATCTAGAAATAGCTGGATTTCGCCCTGTATGGTTGCTTACGGCCACACCACCCTGAAAGTGCCCGCTCTCGTCTGATCTCGGAAGCCAAGCAGGGTTGGGCCGGCTTAGTACTTGGATGGGAGACCGCCTGGGAATACCTGGTGCTGTAAGCTTTTTAGTTAGCCTAAGGCGCTGTGGCTTCTTTGCTGGACGTAGAGCAAACAAGGAAACTGTATAAAGGACGTAACTTTTTTTTTTGAAGCACCATTCTTCTTTAGAATTAAAATAAACAATCTCAGTGTTCAACATTTCAAGTAAGAGTTCAAAATACTTGCAGTTTGACCACAGCATAAATAAATAATAAGTTCTGGAAGACAACAAGTCCACCAAGTCTAAGTAAGGTATGAGAACCTTCAGGTCTTCACATCTAGAAATAGCTGGATTTCGCCCTGTATGGTTGCTTACGGCCACACCACCCTGAAAGTGCCCGCTCTCGTCTGATCTCGGAAGCCAAGCAGGGTTGGGCCGGCTTAGTACTTGGATGGGAGACCGCCTGGGAATACCTGGTGCTGTAAGCTTTTTAGTTAGCCTAAGGCGCTGTGGCTTCTTTGCTGGACGTAGAGCAAACAAGGAAACTGTATAGAGGACGTAACTTTTTTTTTTGAAGCACCATTCTTCTTTAGAATTAAATAAACAATCTCAGTGTTCAACATTTCAAGTAAGAGTTCAAAATACTTGCAGTTTGACCACAGCATAAATAAATAATAAGTTCTGGAAGACAACAAGTCCACCAAGTCTAAGTAAGGTAAGAGAACCTTCAGGTCTTCACATCTAGAAATAGCTGGATTTCGCCCTGTATGGTTGCTTACGGCCACACCACCCTGAAAGTGCCCGCTCTCGTCTGATCTCGGAAGCCAAGCAGGGTTGGGCCGGCTTAGTACTTGGATGGGAGACCGCCTGGGAATACCTGGTGCTGTAAGCTTTTTAGTTAGCCTAAGGCGCTGTGGCTTCTTTGCTGGACGTAGAGCAAACAAGGAAACTGTATAAGGACGTAACTTTTTTTTTTGAAGCACCATTCTTCTTTAGAATTAAATAAACAATCTCAGTGTTCAACATTTCAAGTAAGAGTTCAAAATACTTGCAGTTTGACCACAGCATAAATAAATAATAAGTTCTGGAAGACAACAAGTCCACCAAGTCTAAGTAAGGTATGAGAACCTTCAGGTCTTCACATCTAGAAATAGCTGGATTTCGCCCTGTATGGTTGCTTACGGCCACACCACCCTGAAAGTGCCCGCTCTCGTCTGATCTCGGAAGCCAAGCAGGGTTGGGCCGGCTTAGTACTTGGATGGGAGACCGCCTGGGAATACCTGGTGCTGTAAGCTTTTTAGTTAGCCTAAGGCGCTGTGGCTTCTTTGCTGGACGTAGAGCAAACAAGGAAACTGTATAAAGGACGTAACTTTTTTTTTTGAAGCACCATTCTTCTTTAGAATTAAAATAAACAATCTCAGTGTTCAACATTTCAAGTAAGAGTTCAAAATACTTGCAGTTTGACCACAGCATAAATAAATAATAAGTTCTGGAAGACAACAAGTCCACCAAGTCTAAGTAAGGTAAGAGAACCTTCAGGTCTTCACATCTAGAAATAGCTGGATTTCGCCCTGTATGGTTGCTTACGGCCACACCACCCTGAAAGTGCCCGCTCTCGTCTGATCTCGGAAGCCAAGCAGGGTTGGGCCGGCTTAGTACTTGGATGGGAGACCGCCTGGGAATACCTGGTGCTGTAAGCTTTTTAGTTAGCCTAAGGCGCTGTGGCTTCTTTGCTGGACGTAGAGCAAACAAGGAAACTGTATAAAGGACGTAACTTTTTTTTTTGAAGCACCATTCTTCTTTAGAATTATAATAAACGAACTCAGTGTTCCACATTTCAAGTAAGAGTTCAAAATACTTGCAGTTTGACCACAGCATAAATAAATAATAAGTTCTGGAAGACAACAAGTCCACCAAGTCTAAGTAAGGTATGAGAACCTTCAGGTCTTCACATCTAGAAATAGCTGGATTTCGCCCTGTATGGTTGCTTACGGCCACACCACCCTGAAAGTGCCCGCTCTCGTCTGATCTCGGAAGCCAAGCAGGGTTGGGCCGGCTTAGTACTTGGATGGGAGACCGCCTGGGAATACCTGGTGCTGTAAGCTTTTTAGTTAGCCTAAGGCGCTGTGGCTTCTTTGCTGGACGTAGAGCAAACAAGGAAACTGTATAGAGGACGTAACTTTTTTTTTTGAAGCACCATTCTTCTTTAGAATTAAAATAAACAATCTCAGTGTTCAACATTTCAAGTAAGAGTTCAAAATACTTGCAGTTTGACCACAGCATAAATAAATAATAAGTTCTGGAAGACAACAAGTCCACCAAGTCTAAGTAAGGTATGAGAACCTTCAGGTCTTCACATCTAGAAATAGCTGGATTTCGCCCTGTATGGTTGCTTACGGCCACACCACCCTGAAAGTGCCCGCTCTCGTCTGATCTCGGAAGCCAAGCAGGGTTGGGCCGGCTTAGTACTTGGATGGGAGACCGCCTGGGAATACCTGGTGCTGTAAGCTTTTTAGTTAGCCTAAGGCGCTGTGGCTTCTTTGCTGGACGTAGAGCAAACAAGGAAACTGTATAGAGGACGTAACTTTTTTTTTTGAAGCACCATTCTTCTTTAGAATTAAAATAAACAATCTCAGTGTTCAACATTTCAAGTAAGAGTTCAAAATACTTGCAGTTTGACCACAGCATAAATAAATAATAAGTTCTGGAAGACAACAAGTCCACCAAGTCTAAGTAAGGTATGAGAACCTTCAGGTCTTCACATCTAGAAATAGCTGGATTTCGCCCTGTATGGTTGCTTACGGCCACACCACCCTGAAAGTGCCCGCTCTCGTCTGATCTCGGAAGCCAAGCAGGGTTGGGCCGGCTTAGTACTTGGATGGGAGACCGCCTGGGAATACCTGGTGCTGTAAGCTTTTTAGTTAGCCTAAGGCGCTGTGGCTTCTTTGCTGGACGTAGAGCAAACAAGGAAACTGTATAAGGACGTAACTTTTTTTTTTGAAGCACCATTCTTCTTTAGAATTAAAATAAACAATCTCAGTGTTCAACATTTCAAGTAAGAGTTCAAAATACTTGCAGTTTGACCACAGCATAAATAAATAATAAGTTCTGGAAGACAACAAGTCCACCAAGTCTAAGTAAGGTATGAGAACCTTCAGGTCTTCACATCTAGAAATAGCTGGATTTCGCCCTGTATGGTTGCTTACGGCCACACCACCCTGAAAGTGCCCGCTCTCGTCTGATCTCGGAAGCCAAGCAGGGTTGGGCCGGCTTAGTACTTGGATGGGAGACCGCCTGGGAATACCTGGTGCTGTAAGCTTTTTAGTTAGCCTAAGGCGCTGTGGCTTCTTTGCTGGACGTAGAGCAAACAAGGAAACTGTATAAAGGACGTAACTTTTTTTTTTGAAGCACCATTCTTCTTTAGAATTAAAATAAACAATCTCAGTGTTCAACATTTCAAGTAAGAGTTCAAAATACTTGCAGTTTGACCACAGCATAAATAAATAATAAGTTCTGGAAGACAACAAGTCCACCAAGTCTAAGTAAGGTATGAGAACCTTCAGGTCTTCACATCTAGAAATAGCTGGATTTCGCCCTGTATGGTTGCTTACGGCCACACCACCCTGAAAGTGCCCGCTCTCGTCTGATCTCGGAAGCCAAGCAGGGTTGGGCCGGCTTAGTACTTGGATGGGAGACCGCCTGGGAATACCTGGTGCTGTAAGCTTTTTAGTTAGCCTAAGGCGCTGTGGCTTCTTTGCTGGACGTAGAGCAAACAAGGAAACTGTATAAGGACGTAACTTTTTTTTTTGAAGCACCATTCTTCTTTAGAATTATAATAAACAACTCAGTGTTCCACATTTCAAGTAAGAGTTCAAAATACTTGCAGTTTGACCACAGCATAAATAAATAATAAGTTCTGGAAGACAACAAGTCCACCAAGTCTAAGTAAGGTATGAGAACCTTCAGGTCTTCACATCTAGAAATAGCTGGATTTCGCCCTGTATGGTTGCTTACGGCCACACCACCCTGAAAGTGCCCGCTCTCGTCTGATCTCGGAAGCCAAGCAGGGTTGGGCCGGCTTAGTACTTGGATGGGAGACCGCCTGGGAATACCTGGTGCTGTAAGCTTTTTAGTTAGCCTAAGGCGCTGTGGCTTCTTTGCTGGACGTAGAGCAAACAAGGAAACTGTATAGAGGACGTAACTTTTTTTTTTGAAGCACCATTCTTCTTTAGAATTAAAATAAACAATCTCAGTGTTCAACATTTCAAGTAAGAGTTCAAAATACTTGCAGTTTGACCACAGCATAAATAAATAATAAGTTCTGGAAGACAACAAGTCCACCAAGTCTAAGTAAGGTATGAGAACCTTCAGGTCTTCACATCTAGAAATAGCTGGATTTCGCCCTGTATGGTTGCTTACGGCCACACCACCCTGAAAGTGCCCGCTCTCGTCTGATCTCGGAAGCCAAGCAGGGTTGGGCCGGCTTAGTACTTGGATGGGAGACCGCCTGGGAATACCTGGTGCTGTAAGCTTTTTAGTTAGCCTAAGGCGCTGTGGCTTCTTTGCTGGACGTAGAGCAAACAAGGAAACTGTATAGAGGACGTAACTTTTTTTTTTGAAGCACCATTCTTCTTTAGAATTAAAATAAACAATCTCAGTGTTCAACATTTCAAGTAAGAGTTCAAAATACTTGCAGTTTGACCACAGCATAAATAAATAATAAGTTCTGGAAGACAACAAGTCCACCAAGTCTAAGTAAGGTATGAGAACCTTCAGGTCTTCACATCTAGAAATAGCTGGATTTCGCCCTGTATGGTTGCTTACGGCCACACCACCCTGAAAGTGCCCGCTCTCGTCTGATCTCGGAAGCCAAGCAGGGTTGGGCCGGCTTAGTACTTGGATGGGAGACCGCCTGGGAATACCTGGTGCTGTAAGCTTTTTAGTTAGCCTAAGGCGCTGTGGCTTCTTTGCTGGACGTAGAGCAAACAAGGAAACTGTATAGAGGACGTAACTTTTTTTTTTGAAGCACCATTCTTCTTTAGAATTAAAATAAACAACTCAGTGTTCAACATTTCAAGTAAGAGTTCAAAATACTTGCAGTTTGACCACAGCATAAATAAATAATAAGTTCTGGAAGACAACAAGTCCACCAAGTCTAAGTAAGGTATGAGAACCTTCAGGTCTTCACATCTAGAAATAGCTGGATTTCGCCCTGTATGGTTGCTTACGGCCACACCACCCTGAAAGTGCCCGCTCTCGTCTGATCTCGGAAGCCAAGCAGGGTTGGGCCGGCTTAGTACTTGGATGGGAGACCGCCTGGGAATACCTGGTGCTGTAAGCTTTTTAGTTAGCCTAAGGCGCTGTGGCTTCTTTGCTGGACGTAGAGCAAACAAGGAAACTGTATAGAGGACGTAACTTTTTTTTTTGAAGCACCATTCTTCTTTAGAATTAAAATAACAATCTCAGTGTTCAACATTTCAAGTAAGAGTTCAAAATACTTGCAGTTTGACCACAGCATAAATAAATAATAAGTTCTGGAAGACAACAAGTCCACCAAGTCTAAGTAAGGTATGAGAACCTTCAGGTCTTCACATCTAGAAATAGCTGGATTTCGCCCTGTATGGTTGCTTACGGCCACACCACCCTGAAAGTGCCCGCTCTCGTCTGATCTCGGAAGCCAAGCAGGGTTGGGCCGGCTTAGTACTTGGATGGGAGACCGCCTGGGAATACCTGGTGCTGTAAGCTTTTTAGTTAGCCTAAGGCGCTGTGGCTTCTTTGCTGGACGTAGAGCAAACAAGGAAACTGTATAAAGGACGTAACTTTTTTTTTTGAAGCACCATTCTTCTTTAGAATTATAATAAACAACTCAGTGTTCAACATTTCAAGTAAGAGTTCAAAATACTTGCAGTTTGACCACAGCATAAATAAATAATAAGTTCTGGAAGACAACAAGTCCACCAAGTCTAAGTAAGGTATGAGAACCTTCAGGTCTTCACATCTAGAAATAGCTGGATTTCGCCCTGTATGGTTGCTTACGGCCACACCACCCTGAAAGTGCCCGCTCTCGTCTGATCTCGGAAGCCAAGCAGGGTTGGGCCGGCTTAGTACTTGGATGGGAGACCGCCTGGGAATACCTGGTGCTGTAAGCTTTTTAGTTAGCCTAAGGCGCTGTGGCTTCTTTGCTGGACGTAGAGCAAACAAGGAAACTGTATAAAGGACGTAACTTTTTTTTTTGAAGCACCATTCTTCTTTAGAATTAAAATAAACAATCTCAGTGTTCAACATTTCAAGTAAGAGTTCAAAATACTTGCAGTTTGACCACAGCATAAATAAATAATAAGTTCTGGAAGACAACAAGTCCACCAAGTCTAAGTAAGGTATGAGAACCTTCAGGTCTTCACATCTAGAAATAGCTGGATTTCGCCCTGTATGGTTGCTTACGGCCACACCACCCTGAAAGTGCCCGCTCTCGTCTGATCTCGGAAGCCAAGCAGGGTTGGGCCGGCTTAGTACTTGGATGGGAGACCGCCTGGGAATACCTGGTGCTGTAAGCTTTTTAGTTAGCCTAAGGCGCTGTGGCTTCTTTGCTGGACGTAGAGCAAACAAGGAAACTGTATAAGGACGTAACTTTTTTTTTTGAAGCACCATTCTTCTTTAGAATTAAAATAAACAATCTCAGTGTTCAACATTTCAAGTAAGAGTTCAAAATACTTGCAGTTTGACCACAGCATAAATAAATAATAAGTTCTGGAAGACAACAAGTCCACCAAGTCTAAGTAAGGTATGAGAACCTTCAGGTCTTCACATCTAGAAATAGCTGGATTTCGCCCTGTATGGTTGCTTACGGCCACACCACCCTGAAAGTGCCCGCTCTCGTCTGATCTCGGAAGCCAAGCAGGGTTGGGCCGGCTTAGTACTTGGATGGGAGACCGCCTGGGAATACCTGGTGCTGTAAGCTTTTTAGTTAGCCTAAGGCGCTGTGGCTTCTTTGCTGGACGTAGAGCAAACAAGGAAACTGTATAAGGACGTAACTTTTTTTTTTGAAGCACCATTCTTCTTTAGAATTAAAATAAACAATCTCAGTGTTCAACATTTCAAGTAAGAGTTCAAAATACTTGCAGTTTGACCACAGCATAAATAAATAATAAGTTCTGGAAGACAACAAGTCCACCAAGTCTAAGTAAGGTAAGAGAACCTTCAGGTCTTCACATCTAGAAATAGCTGGATTTCGCCCTGTATGGTTGCTTACGGCCACACCACCCTGAAAGTGCCCGCTCTCGTCTGATCTCGGAAGCCAAGCAGGGTTGGGCCGGCTTAGTACTTGGATGGGAGACCGCCTGGGAATACCTGGTGCTGTAAGCTTTTTAGTTAGCCTAAGGCGCTGTGGCTTCTTTGCTGGACGTAGAGCAAACAAGGAAACTGTATAGAGGACGTAACTTTTTTTTTTGAAGCACCATTCTTCTTTAGAATTAAAATAAACAATCTCAGTGTTCAACATTTCAAGTAAGAGTTCAAAATACTTGCAGTTTGACCACAGCATAAATAAATAATAAGTTCTGGAAGACAACAAGTCCACCAAGTCTAAGTAAGGTAAGAGAACCTTCAGGTCTTCACATCTAGAAATAGCTGGATTTCGCCCTGTATGGTTGCTTACGGCCACACCACCCTGAAAGTGCCCGCTCTCGTCTGATCTCGGAAGCCAAGCAGGGTTGGGCCGGCTTAGTACTTGGATGGGAGACCGCCTGGGAATACCTGGTGCTGTAAGCTTTTTAGTTAGCCTAAGGCGCTGTGGCTTCTTTGCTGGACGTAGAGCAAACAAGGAAACTGTATAAAGGACGTAACTTTTTTTTTTGAAGCACCATTCTTCTTTAGAATTAAATAAACAACTCAGTGTTCAACATTTCAAGTAAGAGTTCAAAATACTTGCAGTTTGACCACAGCATAAATAAATAATAAGTTCTGGAAGACAACAAGTCCACCAAGTCTAAGTAAGGTATGAGAACCTTCAGGTCTTCACATCTAGAAATAGCTGGATTTCGCCCTGTATGGTTGCTTACGGCCACACCACCCTGAAAGTGCCCGCTCTCGTCTGATCTCGGAAGCCAAGCAGGGTTGGGCCGGCTTAGTACTTGGATGGGAGACCGCCTGGGAATACCTGGTGCTGTAAGCTTTTTAGTTAGCCTAAGGCGCTGTGGCTTCTTTGCTGGACGTAGAGCAAACAAGGAAACTGTATAGAGGACGTAACTTTTTTTTTTGAAGCACCATTCTTCTTTAGAATTAAATAAACAATCTCAGTGTTCAACATTTCAAGTAAGAGTTCAAAATACTTGCAGTTTGACCACAGCATAAATAAATAATAAGTTCTGGAAGACAACAAGTCCACCAAGTCTAAGTAAGGTATGAGAACCTTCAGGTCTTCACATCTAGAAATAGCTGGATTTCGCCCTGTATGGTTGCTTACGGCCACACCACCCTGAAAGTGCCCGCTCTCGTCTGATCTCGGAAGCCAAGCAGGGTTGGGCCGGCTTAGTACTTGGATGGGAGACCGCCTGGGAATACCTGGTGCTGTAAGCTTTTTAGTTAGCCTAAGGCGCTGTGGCTTCTTTGCTGGACGTAGAGCAAACAAGGAAACTGTATAAAGGACGTAACTTTTTTTTTTGAAGCACCATTCTTCTTTAGAATTATAATAAACAATCTCAGTGTTCAACATTTCAAGTAAGAGTTCAAAATACTTGCAGTTTGACCACAGCATAAATAAATAATAAGTTCTGGAAGACAACAAGTCCACCAAGTCTAAGTAAGGTAAGAGAACCTTCAGGTCTTCACATCTAGAAATAGCTGGATTTCGCCCTGTATGGTTGCTTACGGCCACACCACCCTGAAAGTGCCCGCTCTCGTCTGATCTCGGAAGCCAAGCAGGGTTGGGCCGGCTTAGTACTTGGATGGGAGACCGCCTGGGAATACCTGGTGCTGTAAGCTTTTTAGTTAGCCTAAGGCGCTGTGGCTTCTTTGCTGGACGTAGAGCAAACAAGGAAACTGTATAAAGGACGTAACTTTTTTTTTTGAAGCACCATTCTTCTTTAGAATTAAAATAAACAATCTCAGTGTTCAACATTTCAAGTAAGAGTTCAAAATACTTGCAGTTTGACCACAGCATAAATAAATAATAAGTTCTGGAAGACAACAAGTCCACCAAGTCTAAGTAAGGTATGAGAACCTTCAGGTCTTCACATCTAGAAATAGCTGGATTTCGCCCTGTATGGTTGCTTACGGCCACACCACCCTGAAAGTGCCCGCTCTCGTCTGATCTCGGAAGCCAAGCAGGGTTGGGCCGGCTTAGTACTTGGATGGGAGACCGCCTGGGAATACCTGGTGCTGTAAGCTTTTTAGTTAGCCTAAGGCGCTGTGGCTTCTTTGCTGGACGTAGAGCAAACAAGGAAACTGTATAAGGACGTAACTTTTTTTTTTGAAGCACCATTCTTCTTTAGAATTAAATAAACAATCTCAGTGTTCAACATTTCAAGTAAGAGTTCAAAATACTTGCAGTTTGACCACAGCATAAATAAATAATAAGTTCTGGAAGACAACAAGTCCACCAAGTCTAAGTAAGGTATGAGAACCTTCAGGTCTTCACATCTAGAAATAGCTGGATTTCGCCCTGTATGGTTGCTTACGGCCACACCACCCTGAAAGTGCCCGCTCTCGTCTGATCTCGGAAGCCAAGCAGGGTTGGGCCGGCTTAGTACTTGGATGGGAGACCGCCTGGGAATACCTGGTGCTGTAAGCTTTTTAGTTAGCCTAAGGCGCTGTGGCTTCTTTGCTGGACGTAGAGCAAACAAGGAAACTGTATAAAGGACGTAACTTTTTTTTTTGAAGCACCATTCTTCTTTAGAATTAAATAAACAATCTCAGTGTTCAACATTTCAAGTAAGAGTTCAAAATACTTGCAGTTTGACCACAGCATAAATAAATAATAAGTTCTGGAAGACAACAAGTCCACCAAGTCTAAGTAAGGTATGAGAACCTTCAGGTCTTCACATCTAGAAATAGCTGGATTTCGCCCTGTATGGTTGCTTACGGCCACACCACCCTGAAAGTGCCCGCTCTCGTCTGATCTCGGAAGCCAAGCAGGGTTGGGCCGGCTTAGTACTTGGATGGGAGACCGCCTGGGAATACCTGGTGCTGTAAGCTTTTTAGTTAGCCTAAGGCGCTGTGGCTTCTTTGCTGGACGTAGAGCAAACAAGGAAACTGTATAGAGGACGTAACTTTTTTTTTTGAAGCACCATTCTTCTTTAGAATTAAAATAAACAATCTCAGTGTTCAACATTTCAAGTAAGAGTTCAAAATACTTGCAGTTTGACCACAGCATAAATAAATAATAAGTTCTGGAAGACAACAAGTCCACCAAGTCTAAGTAAGGTAAGAGAACCTTCAGGTCTTCACATCTAGAAATAGCTGGATTTCGCCCTGTATGGTTGCTTACGGCCACACCACCCTGAAAGTGCCCGCTCTCGTCTGATCTCGGAAGCCAAGCAGGGTTGGGCCGGCTTAGTACTTGGATGGGAGACCGCCTGGGAATACCTGGTGCTGTAAGCTTTTTAGTTAGCCTAAGGCGCTGTGGCTTCTTTGCTGGACGTAGAGCAAACAAGGAAACTGTATAAAGGACGTAACTTTTTTTTTTGAAGCACCATTCTTCTTTAGAATTAAATAAACAACTCAGTGTTCAACATTTCAAGTAAGAGTTCAAAATACTTGCAGTTTGACCACAGCATAAATAAATAATAAGTTCTGGAAGACAACAAGTCCACCAAGTCTAAGTAAGGTAAGAGAACCTTCAGGTCTTCACATCTAGAAATAGCTGGATTTCGCCCTGTATGGTTGCTTACGGCCACACCACCCTGAAAGTGCCCGCTCTCGTCTGATCTCGGAAGCCAAGCAGGGTTGGGCCGGCTTAGTACTTGGATGGGAGACCGCCTGGGAATACCTGGTGCTGTAAGCTTTTTAGTTAGCCTAAGGCGCTGTGGCTTCTTTGCTGGACGTAGAGCAAACAAGGAAACTGTATAGAGGACGTAACTTTTTTTTTTGAAGCACCATTCTTCTTTAGAATTAAAATAAACAATCTCAGTGTTCAACATTTCAAGTAAGAGTTCAAAATACTTGCAGTTTGACCACAGCATAAATAAATAATAAGTTCTGGAAGACAACAAGTCCACCAAGTCTAAGTAAGGTATGAGAACCTTCAGGTCTTCACATCTAGAAATAGCTGGATTTCGCCCTGTATGGTTGCTTACGGCCACACCACCCTGAAAGTGCCCGCTCTCGTCTGATCTCGGAAGCCAAGCAGGGTTGGGCCGGCTTAGTACTTGGATGGGAGACCGCCTGGGAATACCTGGTGCTGTAAGCTTTTTAGTTAGCCTAAGGCGCTGTGGCTTCTTTGCTGGACGTAGAGCAAACAAGGAAACTGTATAAAGGACGTAACTTTTTTTTTTGAAGCACCATTCTTCTTTAGAATTAAAATAAACAATCTCAGTGTTCAACATTTCAAGTAAGAGTTCAAAATACTTGCAGTTTGACCACAGCATAAATAAATAATAAGTTCTGGAAGACAACAAGTCCACCAAGTCTAAGTAAGGTATGAGAACCTTCAGGTCTTCACATCTAGAAATAGCTGGATTTCGCCCTGTATGGTTGCTTACGGCCACACCACCCTGAAAGTGCCCGCTCTCGTCTGATCTCGGAAGCCAAGCAGGGTTGGGCCGGCTTAGTACTTGGATGGGAGACCGCCTGGGAATACCTGGTGCTGTAAGCTTTTTAGTTAGCCTAAGGCGCTGTGGCTTCTTTGCTGGACGTAGAGCAAACAAGGAAACTGTATAGGACGTAACTTTTTTTTTTGAAGCACCATTCTTCTTTAGAATTAAAATAAACAATCTCAGTGTTCAACATTTCAAGTAAGAGTTCAAAATACTTGCAGTTTGACCACAGCATAAATAAATAATAAGTTCTGGAAGACAACAAGTCCACCAAGTCTAAGTAAGGTATGAGAACCTTCAGGTCTTCACATCTAGAAATAGCTGGATTTCGCCCTGTATGGTTGCTTACGGCCACACCACCCTGAAAGTGCCCGCTCTCGTCTGATCTCGGAAGCCAAGCAGGGTTGGGCCGGCTTAGTACTTGGATGGGAGACCGCCTGGGAATACCTGGTGCTGTAAGCTTTTTAGTTAGCCTAAGGCGCTGTGGCTTCTTTGCTGGACGTAGAGCAAACAAGGAAACTGTATAGAGGACGTAACTTTTTTTTTTGAAGCACCATTCTTCTTTAGAATTAAATAAACAATCTCAGTGTTCAACATTTCAAGTAAGAGTTCAAAATACTTGCAGTTTGACCACAGCATAAATAAATAATAAGTTCTGGAAGACAACAAGTCCACCAAGTCTAAGTAAGGTATGAGAACCTTCAGGTCTTCACATCTAGAAATAGCTGGATTTCGCCCTGTATGGTTGCTTACGGCCACACCACCCTGAAAGTGCCCGCTCTCGTCTGATCTCGGAAGCCAAGCAGGGTTGGGCCGGCTTAGTACTTGGATGGGAGACCGCCTGGGAATACCTGGTGCTGTAAGCTTTTTAGTTAGCCTAAGGCGCTGTGGCTTCTTTGCTGGACGTAGAGCAAACAAGGAAACTGTATAAAGGACGTAACTTTTTTTTTTGAAGCACCATTCTTCTTTAGAATTATAATAAACAACTCAGTGTTCAACATTTCAAGTAAGAGTTCAAAATACTTGCAGTTTGACCACAGCATAAATAAATAATAAGTTCTGGAAGACAACAAGTCCACCAAGTCTAAGTAAGGTATGAGAACCTTCAGGTCTTCACATCTAGAAATAGCTGGATTTCGCCCTGTATGGTTGCTTACGGCCACACCACCCTGAAAGTGCCCGCTCTCGTCTGATCTCGGAAGCCAAGCAGGGTTGGGCCGGCTTAGTACTTGGATGGGAGACCGCCTGGGAATACCTGGTGCTGTAAGCTTTTTAGTTAGCCTAAGGCGCTGTGGCTTCTTTGCTGGACGTAGAGCAAACAAGGAAACTGTATAAAGGACGTAACTTTTTTTTTTGAAGCACCATTCTTCTTTAGAATTAAAATAAACAATCTCAGTGTTCAACATTTCAAGTAAGAGTTCAAAATACTTGCAGTTTGACCACAGCATAAATAAATAATAAGTTCTGGAAGACAACAAGTCCACCAAGTCTAAGTAAGGTATGAGAACCTTCAGGTCTTCACATCTAGAAATAGCTGGATTTCGCCCTGTATGGTTGCTTACGGCCACACCACCCTGAAAGTGCCCGCTCTCGTCTGATCTCGGAAGCCAAGCAGGGTTGGGCCGGCTTAGTACTTGGATGGGAGACCGCCTGGGAATACCTGGTGCTGTAAGCTTTTTAGTTAGCCTAAGGCGCTGTGGCTTCTTTGCTGGACGTAGAGCAAACAAGGAAACTGTATAGAGGACGTAACTTTTTTTTTTGAAGCACCATTCTTCTTTAGAATTAAAATAAACAATCTCAGTGTTCAACATTTCAAGTAAGAGTTCAAAATACTTGCAGTTTGACCACAGCATAAATAAATAATAAGTTCTGGAAGACAACAAGTCCACCAAGTCTAAGTAAGGTATGAGAACCTTCAGGTCTTCACATCTAGAAATAGCTGGATTTCGCCCTGTATGGTTGCTTACGGCCACACCACCCTGAAAGTGCCCGCTCTCGTCTGATCTCGGAAGCCAAGCAGGGTTGGGCCGGCTTAGTACTTGGATGGGAGACCGCCTGGGAATACCTGGTGCTGTAAGCTTTTTAGTTAGCCTAAGGCGCTGTGGCTTCTTTGCTGGACGTAGAGCAAACAAGGAAACTGTATAAGGACGTAACTTTTTTTTTTGAAGCACCATTCTTCTTTAGAATTAAAATAAACAATCTCAGTGTTCAACATTTCAAGTAAGAGTTCAAAATACTTGCAGTTTGACCACAGCATAAATAAATAATAAGTTCTGGAAGACAACAAGTCCACCAAGTCTAAGTAAGGTATGAGAACCTTCAGGTCTTCACATCTAGAAATAGCTGGATTTCGCCCTGTATGGTTGCTTACGGCCACACCACCCTGAAAGTGCCCGCTCTCGTCTGATCTCGGAAGCCAAGCAGGGTTGGGCCGGCTTAGTACTTGGATGGGAGACCGCCTGGGAATACCTGGTGCTGTAAGCTTTTTAGTTAGCCTAAGGCGCTGTGGCTTCTTTGCTGGACGTAGAGCAAACAAGGAAACTGTATAGAGGACGTAACTTTTTTTTTTGAAGCACCATTCTTCTTTAGAATTAAAATAAACAATCTCAGTGTTCAACATTTCAAGTAAGAGTTCAAAATACTTGCAGTTTGACCACAGCATAAATAAATAATAAGTTCTGGAAGACAACAAGTCCACCAAGTCTAAGTAAGGTATGAGAACCTTCAGGTCTTCACATCTAGAAATAGCTGGATTTCGCCCTGTATGGTTGCTTACGGCCACACCACCCTGAAAGTGCCCGCTCTCGTCTGATCTCGGAAGCCAAGCAGGGTTGGGCCGGCTTAGTACTTGGATGGGAGACCGCCTGGGAATACCTGGTGCTGTAAGCTTTTTAGTTAGCCTAAGGCGCTGTGGCTTCTTTGCTGGACGTAGAGCAAACAAGGAAACTGTATAAAGGACGTAACTTTTTTTTTTTGAAGCACCATTCTTCTTTAGAATTATAATAAACGAACTCAGTGTTCAACATTTCAAGTAAGAGTTCAAAATACTTGCAGTTTGACCACAGCATAAATAAATAATAAGTTCTGGAAGACAACAAGTCCACCAAGTCTAAGTAAGGTATGAGAACCTTCAGGTCTTCACATCTAGAAATAGCTGGATTTCGCCCTGTATGGTTGCTTACGGCCACACCACCCTGAAAGTGCCCGCTCTCGTCTGATCTCGGAAGCCAAGCAGGGTTGGGCCGGCTTAGTACTTGGATGGGAGACCGCCTGGGAATACCTGGTGCTGTAAGCTTTTTAGTTAGCCTAAGGCGCTGTGGCTTCTTTGCTGGACGTAGAGCAAACAAGGAAACTGTATAAAGGACGTAACTTTTTTTTTTTGAAGCACCATTCTTCTTTAGAATTAAAATAAACAATCTCAGTGTTCAACATTTCAAGTAAGAGTTCAAAATACTTGCAGTTTGACCACAGCATAAATAAATAATAAGTTCTGGAAGACAACAAGTCCACCAAGTCTAAGTAAGGTATGAGAACCTTCAGGTCTTCACATCTAGAAATAGCTGGATTTCGCCCTGTATGGTTGCTTACGGCCACACCACCCTGAAAGTGCCCGCTCTCGTCTGATCTCGGAAGCCAAGCAGGGTTGGGCCGGCTTAGTACTTGGATGGGAGACCGCCTGGGAATACCTGGTGCTGTAAGCTTTTTAGTTAGCCTAAGGCGCTGTGGCTTCTTTGCTGGACGTAGAGCAAACAAGGAAACTGTATAAGGACGTAACTTTTTTTTTTGAAGCACCATTCTTCTTTAGAATTAAAATAAACAATCTCAGTGTTCAACATTTCAAGTAAGAGTTCAAAATACTTGCAGTTTGACCACAGCATAAATAAATAATAAGTTCTGGAAGACAACAAGTCCACCAAGTCTAAGTAAGGTATGAGAACCTTCAGGTCTTCACATCTAGAAATAGCTGGATTTCGCCCTGTATGGTTGCTTACGGCCACACCACCCTGAAAGTGCCCGCTCTCGTCTGATCTCGGAAGCCAAGCAGGGTTGGGCCGGCTTAGTACTTGGATGGGAGACCGCCTGGGAATACCTGGTGCTGTAAGCTTTTTAGTTAGCCTAAGGCGCTGTGGCTTCTTTGCTGGACGTAGAGCAAACAAGGAAACTGTATAGAGGACGTAACTTTTTTTTTTGAAGCACCATTCTTCTTTAGAATTAAATAAACAATCTCAGTGTTCAACATTTCAAGTAAGAGTTCAAAATACTTGCAGTTTGACCACAGCATAAATAAATAATAAGTTCTGGAAGACAACAAGTCCACCAAGTCTAAGTAAGGTATGAGAACCTTCAGGTCTTCACATCTAGAAATAGCTGGATTTCGCCCTGTATGGTTGCTTACGGCCACACCACCCTGAAAGTGCCCGCTCTCGTCTGATCTCGGAAGCCAAGCAGGGTTGGGCCGGCTTAGTACTTGGATGGGAGACCGCCTGGGAATACCTGGTGCTGTAAGCTTTTTAGTTAGCCTAAGGCGCTGTGGCTTCTTTGCTGGACGTAGAGCAAACAAGGAAACTGTATAGAGGACGTAACTTTTTTTTTTGAAGCACCATTCTTCTTTAGAATTAAAATAAACAATCTCAGTGTTCAACATTTCAAGTAAGAGTTCAAAATACTTGCAGTTTGACCACAGCATAAATAAATAATAAGTTCTGGAAGACAACAAGTCCACCAAGTCTAAGTAAGGTATGAGAACCTTCAGGTCTTCACATCTAGAAATAGCTGGATTTCGCCCTGTATGGTTGCTTACGGCCACACCACCCTGAAAGTGCCCGCTCTCGTCTGATCTCGGAAGCCAAGCAGGGTTGGGCCGGCTTAGTACTTGGATGGGAGACCGCCTGGGAATACCTGGTGCTGTAAGCTTTTTAGTTAGCCTAAGGCGCTGTGGCTTCTTTGCTGGACGTAGAGCAAACAAGGAAACTGTATAAAGGACGTAACTTTTTTTTTTGAAGCACCATTCTTCTTTAGAATTAAAATAAACAACTCAGTGTTCAACATTTCAAGTAAGAGTTCAAAATACTTGCAGTTTGACCACAGCATAAATAAATAATAAGTTCTGGAAGACAACAAGTCCACCAAGTCTAAGTAAGGTATGAGAACCTTCAGGTCTTCACATCTAGAAATAGCTGGATTTCGCCCTGTATGGTTGCTTACGGCCACACCACCCTGAAAGTGCCCGCTCTCGTCTGATCTCGGAAGCCAAGCAGGGTTGGGCCGGCTTAGTACTTGGATGGGAGACCGCCTGGGAATACCTGGTGCTGTAAGCTTTTTAGTTAGCCTAAGGCGCTGTGGCTTCTTTGCTGGACGTAGAGCAAACAAGGAAACTGTATAGAGGACGTAACTTTTTTTTTTGAAGCACCATTCTTCTTTAGAATTAAAATAAACAACTCAGTGTTCAACATTTCAAGTAAGAGTTCAAAATACTTGCAGTTTGACCACAGCATAAATAAATAATAAGTTCTGGAAGACAACAAGTCCACCAAGTCTAAGTAAGGTAAGAGAACCTTCAGGTCTTCACATCTAGAAATAGCTGGATTTCGCCCTGTATGGTTGCTTACGGCCACACCACCCTGAAAGTGCCCGCTCTCGTCTGATCTCGGAAGCCAAGCAGGGTTGGGCCGGCTTAGTACTTGGATGGGAGACCGCCTGGGAATACCTGGTGCTGTAAGCTTTTTAGTTAGCCTAAGGCGCTGTGGCTTCTTTGCTGGACGTAGAGCAAACAAGGAAACTGTATAGAGGACGTAACTTTTTTTTTTGAAGCACCATTCTTCTTTAGAATTAAAATAAACAATCTCAGTGTTCAACATTTCAAGTAAGAGTTCAAAATACTTGCAGTTTGACCACAGCATAAATAAATAATAAGTTCTGGAAGACAACAAGTCCACCAAGTCTAAGTAAGGTATGAGAACCTTCAGGTCTTCACATCTAGAAATAGCTGGATTTCGCCCTGTATGGTTGCTTACGGCCACACCACCCTGAAAGTGCCCGCTCTCGTCTGATCTCGGAAGCCAAGCAGGGTTGGGCCGGCTTAGTACTTGGATGGGAGACCGCCTGGGAATACCTGGTGCTGTAAGCTTTTTAGTTAGCCTAAGGCGCTGTGGCTTCTTTGCTGGACGTAGAGCAAACAAGGAAACTGTATAAGGACGTAACTTTTTTTTTTGAAGCACCATTCTTCTTTAGAATTATAATAAACAACTCAGTGTTCAACATTTCAAGTAAGAGTTCAAAATACTTGCAGTTTGACCACAGCATAAATAAATAATAAGTTCTGGAAGACAACAAGTCCACCAAGTCTAAGTAAGGTATGAGAACCTTCAGGTCTTCACATCTAGAAATAGCTGGATTTCGCCCTGTATGGTTGCTTACGGCCACACCACCCTGAAAGTGCCCGCTCTCGTCTGATCTCGGAAGCCAAGCAGGGTTGGGCCGGCTTAGTACTTGGATGGGAGACCGCCTGGGAATACCTGGTGCTGTAAGCTTTTTAGTTAGCCTAAGGCGCTGTGGCTTCTTTGCTGGACGTAGAGCAAACAAGGAAACTGTATAGAGGACGTAACTTTTTTTTTTGAAGCACCATTCTTCTTTAGAATTAAATAAACAATCTCAGTGTTCAACATTTCAAGTAAGAGTTCAAAATACTTGCAGTTTGACCACAGCATAAATAAATAATAAGTTCTGGAAGACAACAAGTCCACCAAGTCTAAGTAAGGTATGAGAACCTTCAGGTCTTCACATCTAGAAATAGCTGGATTTCGCCCTGTATGGTTGCTTACGGCCACACCACCCTGAAAGTGCCCGCTCTCGTCTGATCTCGGAAGCCAAGCAGGGTTGGGCCGGCTTAGTACTTGGATGGGAGACCGCCTGGGAATACCTGGTGCTGTAAGCTTTTTAGTTAGCCTAAGGCGCTGTGGCTTCTTTGCTGGACGTAGAGCAAACAAGGAAACTGTATAAAGGACGTAACTTTTTTTTTTGAAGCACCATTCTTCTTTAGAATTAAATAAACAATCTCAGTGTTCAACATTTCAAGTAAGAGTTCAAAATACTTGCAGTTTGACCACAGCATAAATAAATAATAAGTTCTGGAAGACAACAAGTCCACCAAGTCTAAGTAAGGTATGAGAACCTTCAGGTCTTCACATCTAGAAATAGCTGGATTTCGCCCTGTATGGTTGCTTACGGCCACACCACCCTGAAAGTGCCCGCTCTCGTCTGATCTCGGAAGCCAAGCAGGGTTGGGCCGGCTTAGTACTTGGATGGGAGACCGCCTGGGAATACCTGGTGCTGTAAGCTTTTTAGTTAGCCTAAGGCGCTGTGGCTTCTTTGCTGGACGTAGAGCAAACAAGGAAACTGTATAAAGGACGTAACTTTTTTTTTTGAAGCACCATTCTTCTTTAGAATTAAATAAACAATCTCAGTGTTCAACATTTCAAGTAAGAGTTCAAAATACTTGCAGTTTGACCACAGCATAAATAAATAATAAGTTCTGGAAGACAACAAGTCCACCAAGTCTAAGTAAGGTATGAGAACCTTCAGGTCTTCACATCTAGAAATAGCTGGATTTCGCCCTGTATGGTTGCTTACGGCCACACCACCCTGAAAGTGCCCGCTCTCGTCTGATCTCGGAAGCCAAGCAGGGTTGGGCCGGCTTAGTACTTGGATGGGAGACCGCCTGGGAATACCTGGTGCTGTAAGCTTTTTAGTTAGCCTAAGGCGCTGTGGCTTCTTTGCTGGACGTAGAGCAAACAAGGAAACTGTATAAGGACGTAACTTTTTTTTTTGAAGCACCATTCTTCTTTAGAATTAAAATAAACAATCTCAGTGTTCAACATTTCAAGTAAGAGTTCAAAATACTTGCAGTTTGACCACAGCATAAATAAATAATAAGTTCTGGAAGACAACAAGTCCACCAAGTCTAAGTAAGGTAAGAACCTTCAGGTCTTCACATCTAGAAATAGCTGGATTTCGCCCTGTATGGTTGCTTACGGCCACACCACCCTGAAAGTGCCCGCTCTCGTCTGATCTCGGAAGCCAAGCAGGGTTGGGCCGGCTTAGTACTTGGATGGGAGACCGCCTGGGAATACCTGGTGCTGTAAGCTTTTTAGTTAGCCTAAGGCGCTGTGGCTTCTTTGCTGGACGTAGAGCAAACAAGGAAACTGTATAAAGGACGTAACTTTTTTTTTTGAAGCACCATTCTTCTTTAGAATTAAAATAAACAACTCAGTGTTCAACATTTCAAGTAAGAGTTCAAAATACTTGCAGTTTGACCACAGCATAAATAAATAATAAGTTCTGGAAGACAACAAGTCCACCAAGTCTAAGTAAGGTATGAGAACCTTCAGGTCTTCACATCTAGAAATAGCTGGATTTCGCCCTGTATGGTTGCTTACGGCCACACCACCCTGAAAGTGCCCGCTCTCGTCTGATCTCGGAAGCCAAGCAGGGTTGGGCCGGCTTAGTACTTGGATGGGAGACCGCCTGGGAATACCTGGTGCTGTAAGCTTTTTAGTTAGCCTAAGGCGCTGTGGCTTCTTTGCTGGACGTAGAGCAAACAAGGAAACTGTATAAAGGACGTAACTTTTTTTTTTGAAGCACCATTCTTCTTTAGAATTAAAATAAACAATCTCAGTGTTCAACATTTCAAGTAAGAGTTCAAAATACTTGCAGTTTGACCACAGCATAAATAAATAATAAGTTCTGGAAGACAACAAGTCCACCAAGTCTAAGTAAGGTAAGAGAACCTTCAGGTCTTCACATCTAGAAATAGCTGGATTTCGCCCTGTATGGTTGCTTACGGCCACACCACCCTGAAAGTGCCCGCTCTCGTCTGATCTCGGAAGCCAAGCAGGGTTGGGCCGGCTTAGTACTTGGATGGGAGACCGCCTGGGAATACCTGGTGCTGTAAGCTTTTTAGTTAGCCTAAGGCGCTGTGGCTTCTTTGCTGGACGTAGAGCAAACAAGGAAACTGTATAAAGGACGTAACTTTTTTTTTTGAAGCACCATTCTTCTTTAGAATTAAATAAACAATCTCAGTGTTCAACATTTCAAGTAAGAGTTCAAAATACTTGCAGTTTGACCACAGCATAAATAAATAATAAGTTCTGGAAGACAACAAGTCCACCAAGTCTAAGTAAGGTATGAGAACCTTCAGGTCTTCACATCTAGAAATAGCTGGATTTCGCCCTGTATGGTTGCTTACGGCCACACCACCCTGAAAGTGCCCGCTCTCGTCTGATCTCGGAAGCCAAGCAGGGTTGGGCCGGCTTAGTACTTGGATGGGAGACCGCCTGGGAATACCTGGTGCTGTAAGCTTTTTAGTTAGCCTAAGGCGCTGTGGCTTCTTTGCTGGACGTAGAGCAAACAAGGAAACTGTATAAAGGACGTAACTTTTTTTTTTGAAGCACCATTCTTCTTTAGAATTAAAATAAACAATCTCAGTGTTCAACATTTCAAGTAAGAGTTCAAAATACTTGCAGTTTGACCACAGCATAAATAAATAATAAGTTCTGGAAGACAACAAGTCCACCAAGTCTAAGTAAGGTAAGAGAACCTTCAGGTCTTCACATCTAGAAATAGCTGGATTTCGCCCTGTATGGTTGCTTACGGCCACACCACCCTGAAAGTGCCCGCTCTCGTCTGATCTCGGAAGCCAAGCAGGGTTGGGCCGGCTTAGTACTTGGATGGGAGACCGCCTGGGAATACCTGGTGCTGTAAGCTTTTTAGTTAGCCTAAGGCGCTGTGGCTTCTTTGCTGGACGTAGAGCAAACAAGGAAACTGTATAAAGGACGTAACTTTTTTTTTTGAAGCACCATTCTTCTTTAGAATTAAATAAACAACTCAGTGTTCAACATTTCAAGTAAGAGTTCAAAATACTTGCAGTTTGACCACAGCATAAATAAATAATAAGTTCTGGAAGACAACAAGTCCACCAAGTCTAAGTAAGGTATGAGAACCTTCAGGTCTTCACATCTAGAAATAGCTGGATTTCGCCCTGTATGGTTGCTTACGGCCACACCACCCTGAAAGTGCCCGCTCTCGTCTGATCTCGGAAGCCAAGCAGGGTTGGGCCGGCTTAGTACTTGGATGGGAGACCGCCTGGGAATACCTGGTGCTGTAAGCTTTTTAGTTAGCCTAAGGCGCTGTGGCTTCTTTGCTGGACGTAGAGCAAACAAGGAAACTGTATAAAGGACGTAACTTTTTTTTTTGAAGCACCATTCTTCTTTAGAATTATAATAAACAATCTCAGTGTTCAACATTTCAAGTAAGAGTTCAAAATACTTGCAGTTTGACCACAGCATAAATAAATAATAAGTTCTGGAAGACAACAAGTCCACCAAGTCTAAGTAAGGTATGAGAACCTTCAGGTCTTCACATCTAGAAATAGCTGGATTTCGCCCTGTATGGTTGCTTACGGCCACACCACCCTGAAAGTGCCCGCTCTCGTCTGATCTCGGAAGCCAAGCAGGGTTGGGCCGGCTTAGTACTTGGATGGGAGACCGCCTGGGAATACCTGGTGCTGTAAGCTTTTTAGTTAGCCTAAGGCGCTGTGGCTTCTTTGCTGGACGTAGAGCAAACAAGGAAACTGTATAGAGGACGTAACTTTTTTTTTTGAAGCACCATTCTTCTTTAGAATTAAAATAAACAATCTCAGTGTTCAACATTTCAAGTAAGAGTTCAAAATACTTGCAGTTTGACCACAGCATAAATAAATAATAAGTTCTGGAAGACAACAAGTCCACCAAGTCTAAGTAAGGTAAGAGAACGTTCAGGTCTTCACATCTAGAAATAGCTGGATTTCGCCCTGTATGGTTGCTTACGGCCACACCACCCTGAAAGTGCCCGCTCTCGTCTGATCTCGGAAGCCAAGCAGGGTTGGGCCGGCTTAGTACTTGGATGGGAGACCGCCTGGGAATACCTGGTGCTGTAAGCTTTTTAGTTAGCCTAAGGCGCTGTGGCTTCTTTGCTGGACGTAGAGCAAACAAGGAAACTGTATAAAGGACGTAACTTTTTTTTTTTGAAGCACCATTCTTCTTTAGAATTAAAATAAACAATCTCAGTGTTCAACATTTCAAGTAAGAGTTCAAAATACTTGCAGTTTGACCACAGCATAAATAAATAATAAGTTCTGGAAGACAACAAGTCCACCAAGTCTAAGTAAGGTATGAGAACCTTCAGGTCTTCACATCTAGAAATAGCTGGATTTCGCCCTGTATGGTTGCTTACGGCCACACCACCCTGAAAGTGCCCGCTCTCGTCTGATCTCGGAAGCCAAGCAGGGTTGGGCCGGCTTAGTACTTGGATGGGAGACCGCCTGGGAATACCTGGTGCTGTAAGCTTTTTAGTTAGCCTAAGGCGCTGTGGCTTCTTTGCTGGACGTAGAGCAAACAAGGAAACTGTATAAAGGACGTAACTTTTTTTTTTTGAAGCACCATTCTTCTTTAGAATTATAATAAACGAACTCAGTGTTCAACATTTCAAGTAAGAGTTCAAAATACTTGCAGTTTGACCACAGCATAAATAAATAATAAGTTCTGGAAGACAACAAGTCCACCAAGTCTAAGTAAGGTATGAGAACCTTCAGGTCTTCACATCTAGAAATAGCTGGATTTCGCCCTGTATGGTTGCTTACGGCCACACCACCCTGAAAGTGCCCGCTCTCGTCTGATCTCGGAAGCCAAGCAGGGTTGGGCCGGCTTAGTACTTGGATGGGAGACCGCCTGGGAATACCTGGTGCTGTAAGCTTTTTAGTTAGCCTAAGGCGCTGTGGCTTCTTTGCTGGACGTAGAGCAAACAAGGAAACTGTATAAAGGACGTAACTTTTTTTTTTGAAGCACCATTCTTCTTTAGAATTATAATAAACGAACTCAGTGTTCAACATTTCAAGTAAGAGTTCAAAATACTTGCAGTTTGACCACAGCATAAATAAATAATAAGTTCTGGAAGACAACAAGTCCACCAAGTCTAAGTAAGGTATGAGAACCTTCAGGTCTTCACATCTAGAAATAGCTGGATTTCGCCCTGTATGGTTGCTTACGGCCACACCACCCTGAAAGTGCCCGCTCTCGTCTGATCTCGGAAGCCAAGCAGGGTTGGGCCGGCTTAGTACTTGGATGGGAGACCGCCTGGGAATACCTGGTGCTGTAAGCTTTTAGTTAGCCTAAGGCGCTGTGGCTTCTTTGCTGGACGTAGAGCAAACAAGGAAACTGTATAGAGGACGTAACTTTTTTTTTTGAAGCACCATTCTTCTTTAGAATTAAAAAACAATCTCAGTGTTCAACATTTCAAGTAAGAGTTCAAAATACTTGCAGTTTGACCACAGCATAAATAAATAATAAGTTCTGGAAGACAACAAGTCCACCAAGTCTAAGTAAGGTATGAGAACCTTCAGGTCTTCACATCTAGAAATAGCTGGATTTCGCCCTGTATGGTTGCTTACGGCCACACCACCTGAAAGTGCCCGCTCTCGTCTGATCTCGGAAGCCAAGCAGGGTTGGGCCGGCTTAGTACTTGGATGGGAGACCGCCTGGGAATACCTGGTGCTGTAAGCTTTTTAGTTAGCCTAAGGCGCTGTGGCTTCTTTGCTGGACGTAGAGCAAACAAGGAAACTGTATAAAGGACGTAACTTTTTTTTTTGAAGCACCATTCTTCTTTAGAATTAAAATAAACGAACTCAGTGTTCAACATTTCAAGTAAGAGTTCAAAATACTTGCAGTTTGACCACAGCATAAATAAATAATAAGTTCTGGAAGACAACAAGTCCACCAAGTCTAAGTAAGGTATGAGAACCTTCAGGTCTTCACATCTAGAAATAGCTGGATTTCGCCCTGTATGGTTGCTTACGGCCACACCACCCTGAAAGTGCCCGCTCTCGTCTGATCTCGGAAGCCAAGCAGGGTTGGGCCGGCTTAGTACTTGGATGGGAGACCGCCTGGGAATACCTGGTGCTGTAAGCTTTTTAGTTAGCCTAAGGCGCTGTGGCTTCTTTGCTGGACGTAGAGCAAACAAGGAAACTGTATAAAGGACGTAACTTTTTTTTTTGAAGCACCATTCTTCTTTAGAATTAAATAAACAATCTCAGTGTTCAACATTTCAAGTAAGAGTTCAAAATACTTGCAGTTTGACCACAGCATAAATAAATAATAAGTTCTGGAAGACAACAAGTCCACCAAGTCTAAGTAAGGTATGAGAACCTTCAGGTCTTCACATCTAGAAATAGCTGGATTTCGCCCTGTATGGTTGCTTACGGCCACACCACCCTGAAAGTGCCCGCTCTCGTCTGATCTCGGAAGCCAAGCAGGGTTGGGCCGGCTTAGTACTTGGATGGGAGACCGCCTGGGAATACCTGGTGCTGTAAGCTTTTTAGTTAGCCTAAGGCGCTGTGGCTTCTTTGCTGGACGTAGAGCAAACAAGGAAACTGTATAGAGGACGTAACTTTTTTTTTTGAAGCACCATTCTTCTTTAGAATTAAAATAAACAATCTCAGTGTTCAACATTTCAAGTAAGAGTTCAAAATACTTGCAGTTTGACCACAGCATAAATAAATAATAAGTTCTGGAAGACAACAAGTCCACCAAGTCTAAGTAAGGTATGAGAACCTTCAGGTCTTCACATCTAGAAATAGCTGGATTTCGCCCTGTATGGTTGCTTACGGCCACACCACCCTGAAAGTGCCCGCTCTCGTCTGATCTCGGAAGCCAAGCAGGGTTGGGCCGGCTTAGTACTTGGATGGGAGACCGCCTGGGAATACCTGGTGCTGTAAGCTTTTTAGTTAGCCTAAGGCGCTGTGGCTTCTTTGCTGGACGTAGAGCAAACAAGGAAACTGTATAGAGGACGTAACTTTTTTTTTTGAAGCACCATTCTTCTTTAGAATTAAAATAAACAATCTCAGTGTTCAACATTTCAAGTAAGAGTTCAAAATACTTGCAGTTTGACCACAGCATAAATAAATAATAAGTTCTGGAAGACAACAAGTCCACCAAGTCTAAGTAAGGTAAGAGAACGTTCAGGTCTTCACATCTAGAAATAGCTGGATTTCGCCCTGTATGGTTGCTTACGGCCACACCACCCTGAAAGTGCCCGCTCTCGTCTGATCTCGGAAGCCAAGCAGGGTTGGGCCGGCTTAGTACTTGGATGGGAGACCGCCTGGGAATACCTGGTGCTGTAAGCTTTTTAGTTAGCCTAAGGCGCTGTGGCTTCTTTGCTGGACGTAGAGCAAACAAGGAAACTGTATAGAGGACGTAACTTTTTTTTTGAAGCACCATTCTTCTTTAGAATTAAAATAAACAATCTCAGTGTTCAACATTTCAAGTAAGAGTTCAAAATACTTGCAGTTTGACCACAGCATAAATAAATAATAAGTTCTGGAAGACAACAAGTCCACCAAGTCTAAGTAAGGTATGAGAACCTTCAGGTCTTCACATCTAGAAATAGCTGGATTTCGCCCTGTATGGTTGCTTACGGCCACACCACCCTGAAAGTGCCCGCTCTCGTCTGATCTCGGAAGCCAAGCAGGGTTGGGCCGGCTTAGTACTTGGATGGGAGACCGCCTGGGAATACCTGGTGCTGTAAGCTTTTAGTTAGCCTAAGGCGCTGTGGCTTCTTTGCTGGACGTAGAGCAAACAAGGAAACTGTATAGAGGACGTAACTTTTTTTTTTGAAGCACCATTCTTCTTTAGAATTAAAATAAACAATCTCAGTGTTCAACATTTCAAGTAAGAGTTCAAAATACTTGCAGTTTGACCACAGCATAAATAAATAATAAGTTCTGGAAGACAACAAGTCCACCAAGTCTAAGTAAGGTATGAGAACCTTCAGGTCTTCACATCTAGAAATAGCTGGATTTCGCCCTGTATGGTTGCTTACGGCCACACCACCCTGAAAGTGCCCGCTCTCGTCTGATCTCGGAAGCCAAGCAGGGTTGGGCCGGCTTAGTACTTGGATGGGAGACCGCCTGGGAATACCTGGTGCTGTAAGCTTTTTAGTTAGCCTAAGGCGCTGTGGCTTCTTTGCTGGACGTAGAGCAAACAAGGAAACTGTATAAAGGACGTAACTTTTTTTTTTGAAGCACCATTCTTCTTTAGAATTATAATAAACAACTCAGTGTTCAACATTTCAAGTAAGAGTTCAAAATACTTGCAGTTTGACCACAGCATAAATAAATAATAGTTCTGGAAGACAACAAGTCCACCAAGTCTAAGTAAGGTATGAGAACGTTCAGGTCTTCACATCTAGAAATAGCTGGATTTCGCCCTGTATGGTTGCTTACGGCCACACCACCCTGAAAGTGCCCGCTCTCGTCTGATCTCGGAAGCCAAGCAGGGTTGGGCCGGCTTAGTACTTGGATGGGAGACCGCCTGGGAATACCTGGTGCTGTAAGCTTTTAGTTAGCCTAAGGCGCTGTGGCTTCTTTGCTGGACGTAGAGCAAACAAGGAAACTGTATAGAGGACGTAACTTTTTTTTTGAAGCACCATTCTTCTTTAGAATTAAAATAAACAATCTCAGTGTTCAACATTTCAAGTAAGAGTTCAAAATACTTGCAGTTTGACCACAGCATAAATAAATAATAAGTTCTGGAAGACAACAAGTCCACCAAGTCTAAGTAAGGTATGAGAACCTTCAGGTCTTCACATCTAGAAATAGCTGGATTTCGCCTGTATGGTTGCTTACGGCCACACCACCCTGAAAGTGCCCGCTCTCGTCTGATCTCGGAAGCCAAGCAGGGTTGGGCCGGCTTAGTACTTGGATGGGAGACCGCCTGGGAATACCTGGTGCTGTAAGCTTTTTAGTTAGCCTAAGGCGCTGTGGCTTCTTTGCTGGACGTAGAGCAAACAAGGAAACTGTATAGAGGACGTAACTTTTTTTTTGAAGCACCATTCTCTTTAGAATTAAAATAAAAAACAATCTCAGTGTTCAACATTTCAAGTAAGAGTTCAAATACTTGCAGTTTGACCACAGCATAAATAAATAATAAGTTCTGGAAGACAACAAGTCCACCAAGTCTAAGTAAGGTATGAGAACTTCAGGTCTTCACATCTAGAAATAGCTGGATTTCGCCCTGTATGGTTGCTTACGGCCACACCACCCTGAAAGTGCCCGCTCTCGTCTGATCTCGGAAGCCAAGCAGGGTTGGGCCGGCTTAGTACTTGGATGGGGGAGACCGCCTGGGAATACCTGGTGCTGTAAGCTTTTTAGTTAGCCTAAGGCGCTGTGGCTTCTTTGCTGGACGTAGAGCAAACAAGGAAACTGTATAAAGGACGTAACTTTTTTTTTTGAAGCACCATTCTTCTTTAGAATTTAAAAACGAAACAGTGTTCAACATTTCAAGTAAGAGTTCAAAATACTTGCAGTTTGACCACAGCATAAATAAATAATAAGTTCTGGAAGACAACAAGTCCACCAAGTCTAAGTAAGGTATGAGAACCTTCAGGTCTTCATCTAGAAATAGCTGGATTTCGCCCTGTATGGTTGCTTACGGCCACACCACCCTGAAAGTGCCCGCTCTCGTCTGATCTCGGAAGCCAAGCAGGGTTGGGCCGGCTTAGTACTTGGATGGGAGACCGCCTGGGAATACCTGGTGCTGTAAGCTTTTAGTTAGCCTAAGGCGCTGGCTTCTTTGCTGGACGTAGAGCAAACAAGGAAACTGTATTGAGGACGTAACTTTTTTTTTGAAGCACCATTCTTCTTTAGAATTAAAATAAACAATCTCAGTGTTCACATTTCAAGTAAGAGTTCAAAATACTTGCAGTTTGACCACAGCATAAATAAATAATAAGTTCTGGAAGACAACAAGTCCACCAAGTCTAAGTAAGGTATGAGACCTTCAGGTTTCACATCTAGAAATAGCTGGATTTCGCCTTGTATGGTTGCTTACGGCCACACCACCCTGAAAGTGCCCGCTCTCGTCTGATCTCGGAAGCCAAGCAGGGTTGGGCCGGCTTAGTACTTGGATGGGAGACCGCCTGGGAATACCTGGTGCTGTAAGCTTTTAGTTAGCCTAAGGCGCTGTGGCTTCTTTGCTGGACGTAGAGCAAACAAGGAAACTGTATAAGAGACGACGAACTTTTTTTTTTGAAGCACCATTCTTCTTTAGAATTAAAATAAACAATCTCAGTGTTCAACATTTCAAGTAAGAGTTCAAAATACTTGCAGTTTGACCACAGCATAAATAAATAATAAGTTCTGGAAGACAACAAGTCCACCAAGTCTAAGTAAGGTAAGAAAACGTTCAGGTCTTCACATCTAGAAATAGCTGGATTTCGCATGCATGGTTGCTTACGGCCACACCACCCTGAAAGTGCCCGCTCTCGTCTGATCTCGGAAGCCAAGCAGGGTTGGGCAGGCTTAGTACTTGGATGGGAGACCGCCTGGGAATACCTGGTGCTGTTAGCCTAAGGCGCTGTGGCTTCTTTGCTGGACGTAGAGCAAACAAGGAAACTGTATAGAGGACGTAACTTTTTTTTTTGAAGCACCATTCTTCTTTAGAATTAAAATAAACAATCTCAGTGTTCAACATTTAAAGTAAGAGTTCAAAATACTTGCAGTTTGACCACAGCATAAATAAATAATAAGTTCTGGAAGACAACAAGTCCACCAAGTCTAAGTAAGGTAAGAGAACGTTCAGGTCTTCACATCTAGAAATAGCTGGATTTCGCCCTGTATGGTTGCTTACGGCCACACCACCCTGAAAGTGCCCGCTCTCGTCTGATCTCGGAAGCCAAGCAGGGTTGGGCCGGCTTAGTACTTGGATGGGAGACCGCCTGGGAATACCTGGTGCTGTAAGCTTTTAGTTAGCCTAAGGCGCTGTGGCTTCTTGCTGGACGTAGAGAGCAAACAAGGAAACTGTATAAAGGACGTAACTTTTTTTTTTTGAAGCACCATTCTTCTTTAGAATTATAATAAACGAACTCAGTGTTCAACATTTCAAGTAAGAGTTCAAAATACTTGCAGTTTGACCACAGCATAAATAAATAATAAGTTCTGGAAGACAACAAGTCCACCAAGTCTAAGTAAGGTAAGAGAACCTTCAGGTCTTCACATCTAGAAATAGCTGGATTTCGCCCTGTATGGTTGCTTACGGCCACACCACCCTGAAAGTGCCCGCTCTCGTCTGATCTCGGAAGCCAAGCAGGGTTGGGCCGGCTTAGTACTTGGATGGGAGACCGCCTGGGAATACCTGGTGCTGTAAGCTTTTAGTTAGCCTAAGGCGCTGTGGCTTCTTTGCTGGACGTAGAGCAAACAAGGAAACTGTATAAAGGACGTAACTTTTTTTTTTTGAAGCACCATTCTTCTTTAGAATTATAATAAACGAACTCAGTGTTCAACATTTCAAGTAAGAGTTCAAAATACTTGCAGTTTGACCACAGCATAAATAAATAATAAGTTCTGGAAGACAACAAGTCCACCAAGTCTAAGTAAGGTAAGAGAACGTTCAGGTCTTCACATCTAGAAATAGCTGGATTTCGCCTGTATGGTTGCTTACGGCCACACACCTGAAAGTGCCCGCTCTCGTCTGATCTCGGAAGCCAAGCAGGGTGGGCCGGCTTAGTACTTGGATGGGAGACCGCCTGGGAATACCTGGTGCTGTAAGCTTTTTAGTTAGCCTAAGGCGCTGTGGCTTCTTTGCTGGACGTAGAGCAAACAAGGAAACTGTATAGAGGACGTAACTTTTTTTTTTGAAGCACCATTCTTCTTTAGAATTAAAATAAACAATCTCAGTGTTCAACATTTCAAGTAAGAGTTCAAAATACTTGCAGTTTGACCACAGCATAAATAAATAATAAGTTCTGGAAGACAACAAGTCCACCAAGTCTAAGTAAGGTATGAGAACCTTCAGGTCTTCACATCTAGAAATAGCTGGATTTCGCCCTGTATGGTTGCTTACGGCCACACCACCTGAAAGTGCCCGCTCTCGTCTGATCTCGGAAGCCAAGCAGGGTTGGGCCGGCTTAGTACTTGGATGGGAGACCGCCTGGGAATACCTGGTGCTGTAAGCTTTTTAGTTAGCCTAAGGCGCTGTGGCTTCTTTGCTGGACGTAGAGCAAACAAGGAAACTGTATAGAGGACGTAACTTTTTTTTTGAAGCACCATTCTTCTTTAGAATTATAATAAACGAACTCAGTGTTCAACATTTCAAGTAAGAGTTCAAAATACTTGCAGTTTGACCACAGCATAAATAAATAATAAGTTCTGGAAGACAACAAGTCCACCAAGTCTAAGTAAGGTATGAGAACCTTCAGGTCTTCACATCTAGAAATAGCTGGATTTCGCCCTTGTATGGTTGCTTACGCCACACAACCTGAAAGTGCCCGCTCTCGTCTGATCTCGGAAGCCAAGCAGGGTTGGGCCGGCTTAGTACTTGGATGGGAGACCGCCTGGGAATACTGGTGCTGTAAGCTTTTAGTTAGCCTAAGGCGCTGTGGCTTCTTTGCTGGACGTAGAGCACAAGGAAACTGTATGAGGACGTAACTTTTTTTTTGAAGCACCATTCTTCTTAGAATTAAAATAAACAATCTCAGTGTTCAACATTTCAAGTAAGAGTTCAAAAACTTGCAGTTTGACCACAGCATAAATAAATAATAAGTTCTGGAAGACAACAAGTCCACCAAGTCTAAGTAGGGTATTAGAACTTCAGGTTCACATAGAGAATAGCTGGATTTCGCCTGATGGTTGCTTACGGCCACACCACCCTGAAAGTGCCCGCTCTCGTCTGATCTCGGAAGCCAAGCAGGGTTGGGCCGGCTTAGTACTTGGATGGGAGACCGCCTGGGAATACCTGGTGCTGTAAGCTTTTTAGTTAGCCTAAGGCGCTGTGGCTTCTTTGCTGGACGTAGAGCAAACAAGGAAACTGTATAGAGGACGTAACTTTTTTTTTTGAAGCACCATTCTTCTTTAGAATTAAATAAACGAATCAGTGTTCAACATTTCAAGTAAGAGTTCAAAATACTTGCAGTTTGACCACAGCATAAATAAATAATAAGTTCTGGAAGACAACAAGTCCACCAAGTCTAAGTAAGGTAGAGAACGTTCAGGTCTTCACATCTAGAAATAGCTGGATTTCGCCCTGTATGGGTGCTTACGGCACACCACCCTGAAAGTGCCGCTCTGTCTGATCTCGGAAGCCAAGCAGGGTTGGCCGGCTTAGTACTTGGATGGGAGACCGCCTGGGAATACCTGGTGCTGTAAGCTTTTAGTTAGCCTAAGGCGCTGTGGCTTCTTGCTGGACGTAGAGCAAACAAGGAAACTGTATAGAGGACGTAATTTTTTTTTGAAGCACCATTCTTCTTTAGAATTAAAATAAACAATCTCAGTGTTCAACATTCAAG